>NC_134356.1:630948319-631080819 GCF_048569485.1 Anomaloglossus baeobatrachus | reverse complement strand
GATAGATAGATAGATAGATAGATAGATAGATAGATAGATAGATAGATAGAGGGATAGATCGATAGAGGGATAGATCGATAGAGGGATAGATAGATAGAGGGATAGATAGATAGAGGGATAGATAGATAGATAGATAGATAGAGGGATAGATAGATAGAGGGATAGATAGATAGAGGGATAGATAGAGGGATAGATAGATAGAGGGATAGATAGATAGAGGGATAGATAGATAGAGGGATAGATAGATAGATAGATAGATAGATAGATAGATAGATAGATAGAGGGATAGATAGATAGATAGATAGATAGATAGACAGAGGGATAGATAGATAGAGGGATAGATAGATAGATAGATAGATAGATAGATAGATAGAGGGATAGATAGATAGAGGGATAGATAGATAGAGGGATAGATAGATAGATAGATAGATAGATAGATAGAGGGATAGATAGATAGAGGGATAGATAGATAGATAGATAGAGGGATAGATAGATAGAGGGATAGATAGATAGATAGATAGATAGATAGATAGATAGAGGGATAGATAGATAGAGGGATAGATAGATAGAGGGATAAATAGATAGATAGATAGATAGATAGATAGATAGATAGATAGATAGATAGAGGGATAGATAGATAGATAGATAGATAGATAGATAGAGGGATAGATAGATAGAGGGATAGATAGATAGAGGGATAGATAGATAGAGGGATAGATAGATAGATAGATAGAGGGATAGATAGATAGATAGATAGATAGAGGGATAGATAGATAGAGGGATAGATAGATAGAGGGATAGATAGATAGAGGGATAGATAGATAGATAGATAGATAGAGGGATAGATAGATAGAGGGATAGATAGATAGAGGGATAGATAGATAGAGGGATAGATAGATAGAGGGATAGATAGATAGAGGGATAGATAGATAGATAGACAGAGGGATAGATAGAGGGATAGATAGATAGATAGATAGATAGATAGATAGATAGATAGAGGGATAGATAGATAGAGGGATAGATAGATAGAGGGATAGATAGATAGATAGATAGATAGATAGATAGATAGAGGGATAGATAGATAGAGGGATAGATAGATAGATAGATAGATAGAGGGATAGATAGATAGAGGGATAGATAGAGGGATAGATAGATAGATGGATAGATAGAGGGATAGATAGATAGAGGGATAGATAGATAGAGGGATAGATAGATAGATAGATAGATAGAGGGATAGATAGATAGAGGGATAGATAGATAGATAGATAGATAGATAGAGGGATAGATAGATAGAGGGATAGATAGATAGAGGGATAGATAGATAGATAGATAGATAGAGGGATAGATAGATAGAGGGATAGATAGATAGATAGATAGATAGATAGATAGATAGATAGATAGATAGAGGGATAGATAGATAGAGGGATAGATAGATAGATAGATAGATAGAGGGATAGATAGATAGAGGGATAGATAGATAAAGGGATAGATAGATAGATAGATAGATAGATAGATAGATAGATAGAGGGATAGATAGATAGAGGGATAGATAGATAGAGGGATAGATAGATAGATAGATAGATAGAGGGATAGATAGATAGAGGGATAGATAGATAGATAGAGGGATAGATAGATAGATAGATAGATAGATAGAGGGATAGATAGAGGGATAGATAGATAGATAGATAGATAGAGGGATAGATAGATAGATAGAGGGATAGATAGATAGATAGAGGGATAGATAGATAGATAGAGGGATAGATAGAGGGATAGATAGATAGATAGAGGGATAGATAGATAGAGGGATAGATAGATAGATAGAGGGATAGATAGATAGATAGAGGGATAGATAGATAGATAGATAGATAGATAGATAGATAGAGGGATAGATAGATAGAGGGATAGATAGAGGGATAGATAGATAGATAGATAGATAGATAGATAGAGGGATAGATAGATAGAGGGATAGATAGATAGATAGATAGATAGAGGGATAGATAGATAGAGGGATAGATAGATAGAGGGATAGATAGATAGATAGATAGATAGATAGATAGATAGATAGAGGGATAGAGGGATAGATAGATAGATAGATAGATAGATAGAGGGATAGATAGATAGATAGATAGATAGATAGAGGGATAGATAGATAGACGGATAGATAGATAGATAGAGGGATAGATAGATAGAGGGATAGATAGATAGAGGGATAGATAGATAGATAGATAGATAGATAGAGGGATAGATAGAGGGATAGATAGATAGAGGGATAGATAGATAGATAGATAGATAGATAGATAGAGGGATAGATCGATAGAGGGATAGATAGAGGGATAGATAGAGGGATAGATAGATAGATAGAGGGATAGATAGATAGAGGGATAGATCGATAGAGGGATAGATAGATAGAGGGATAGATAGATAGATAGAGGGATAGATAGATAGAGGGATAGATAGATAGATAGATAGATAGATAGATAGATAGATAGAGGGATAGATAGATAGAGGGATAGATCGATAGAGGGATAGAGGGATAGAGGGATAGATAGATAGATAGATAGATAGATAGATAGAGGGATAGATCGATAGAGGGATAGATAGATAGAGGGATAGATAGATCGATAGAGGGATAGATAGATAGAGGGATAGATAGATAGATAGAGGGATAGATAGATAGAGGGATAGATAGATAGATAAAGGGATAGATCGATAGAGGGATAGATAGATAGAGGGATAGATAGATAGAGGGTTAGATAGATAGATAGATAGATAGATAGATAGATAGATAGAGGGATAGATAGATAGAGGGATAGATCGATAGAGGGATAGAGGGATAGAGGGATAGAGGGATAGAGGGATAGATAGATAGATAGATAGATAGATAGATAGATAGATAGATAGATAGATAGATAGAGGGATAGATCGATAGAGGGATAGATAGATAGAGGGATAGATAGATCGATAGAGGGATAGATAGATAGAGGGATAGATAGATAGATAGAGGGATAGATAGATAGAGGGATAGATAGATAGATAAAGGGATAGATCGATAGAGGGATAGATAGATAGAGGGATAGATAGATAGAGGGTTAGATAGATAGATAGATAGATAGATAGATAGATAGATAGAGGGATAGATAATAGAGGGATAGATAGATAGAGGGATAGATAGATAGATAGATAGAGGGATAGATCGATAGAGGGATAGATAGATAGATAGATAGATAGATAGAGGGATAGATAGAGGGATAGATAGATAGAGGGATAGATAGAGGGATAGATAGATAGATAGATAGAGGGATAGATAGATAGATAGATAGATAGATAGAGGGATAGATAGAGGGATAGATAGATAGATAGAGGGATAGATAGATAGATAGATAGCTAGAGGGATAGATAGATAGATAGATAGATAGATAGAGGGATAGATAGAGGGATAGATAGAGGGATAGATAGATAGATAGAGGGATAGATAGATAGATAGCTAGAGGGATAGATAGATAGATAGAGGGATAGATAGAGGGATAGATAGAGGGATAGATAGATAGAGGGATAGATAGAGGGATAGATAGATAGAGGGATAGATAGATAGAGGGATAGATAGATAGAGGGATAGATAGATAGAGGGATAGATAGATAGAGGGATAGAGGGATAGATAGAGGGATGGATGGATAGAGGGATGGATAGAGGGATGGATAGAGGGATAGATAGAGGGATAGAGGATAAATGGATAGTTAGATAGATATTTTATACATATTATCTATCATCAATCTACATATAATATTATATATTAACCCTGAGGGCTCTTTTGCCATTCGGTCTGATATCGTTCCACAATGCATGGACTGTCCGCGATTCTCGTGACCCAAGCGTTACAGCTTCATATATTTCTATGCAGCCGCCATGTTGGATTTGGGGGAGCCGTGAACAGTCCGTGCATTGTGGTCCAACATCAGACCCAATGGCAAAAGAACCCTATGGGTAGGTTCCTTTCAAGTGTATATAAAAAAAAAGGTCCGATTTCCATCCGGAAAAGTGGGACAATTTTTTTCTCACTTGTCATCTGTATACAATCCTTTTTCTTTACAACAGCAGCTATTAACCATTTACAGTTTCCCATGTTACACAATTGCAGTGTATCCATAACGCTATACTGTTATATCCGATTTTTTTCGCGCACCCATAGATTTAAATGGTTGAGTCTCATCCGATTGCCAAAGGAAAATCGAGCACGCAGTAATTTTTTTTTTTTTTCAACCAGAGATTTGGTCAGTGAAGTGAATAAAATCGGTCATCTGCTCTGCCCCCATTGAATAACATTGCTTTCACTCGATCCGACAATACGGTGGTCTGCACGAGCCTCAGCTGTGATCCTGATCCCTTGCAGTGGCTATCTAGCGTTTGTGAGGCAAACTCTAGATACAGGACACAGGGTAGTCTGGACACAGGGTAGTCTGGCACAGGGTAGTCTGGACACAGGGTAGTCTGGACACAGGGTAGTCTGGACACAGGGTAGTCTGGACACAGGGTAGTCTGGACACAGGGTAGTCTGGATACTTTAGAGACCGCCGACCTACAGATTTTTTGGGGCACCATGTTTTTTTATATCTAATGACGGGTCTGAACCTTCTCGAGGACCAATATTTCCAAGGTTGTCATAAACCTTATTCCACAACCTACAGATTCATCCTGTGACAAGTAATTATTACTGAACATAAGTATTTCTGGATCTGATACTACTCTGCCTGGTGGTCACTAGACCCTAAGGATATGTCCGGTGGTCACTAGACCCTAAGGATATGTCCGGTGGTCACTAGACCCTAAGGATACGTCTGGTGGTCACTAGACCCTAAGGATACGTCCAGTGGTCACTAGACCCTAAGGATACGTCCAGTGGTCACTAGAACCTAAGGATACGTCCGGTGGTCACTAGACCCTAAGGATATGTCCGGTGGTCAATAGACCCTAAGGATATGTCAGGTGGTCACTAGACCCTAAGGATACGTCCAGTGGGCACTAGAACCTAAGGATACGTCCAGTGGGCACTAGAACCTAAGGATACGTCCAGTGGGCACTAGAACCTAAGGATACGTCCAGTGGTCACTAGACCCTAAGGATACGTCCGGTGGTCACTAGACCCTAAGGATACGTCCGGTGGTCACTAGACCCTAACGATACGTCCGGTGGGCACTAGAACCTAAGGATATGTCCGGTGGTCACTAGACCCTAAGGATACGTCCGGTGGTCACTAGACCCTAAGGATATGTCCGGTGGTCACTAGACCCTAAGGATACGTCCGGTGGTCACTAGACCCTAAGGATACGTCCGGTGGTCACTAGACCCTAAGGATACGTCCGGTGGTCACTAGACCCTAAGGATACGTCCGGTGGTCACTAGACCCTAAGGATGCGTCTGGTGGTCACTAGACCCTAAGGATATGTTCACACGGGAGTTTTTAGAGGCAACAGATTCCGATCCGGTTTTGAAGAGAATCCCACTTAGGAATTACTTTTTTGTTTGTTTGTTTTTTTAAGGCTTTTTTTATAGACAATTTTGAACTATTTTTTCCCCTACCTTTTTTTGCAGCTTTTTGGGTGAGGATTCTGTGGAATGCGCCTCAAAGTACAGACCCATCACTTTCGTTTTTCCCCTACACAGCTTTTCCAAACTGGATATCATCACTATACCAACGACTGGGATCCTTTCCAAAAACCCTACAGCCTGGTGTTATATATATATATATATATATATATATATATATATACACATACACCCTGAACATGCAATTTACGTGACTCTGTCCAGATCATATGGGAATATATATATATATACTCCAAAGACATACTGATAGGGACTCTAGATTGTGAGCCCAAATGGGGACAGTGTTGTCAATGTATGTAAAGCGCTGTGGAATTAATAGCGCTATATAAATGAATAAAATTATTATTTTTATATATATACATACACCTTGATTATGTAATTCGCGTGACCCTGCCCGGATCATGTGGGTATATAGTATATACCACAGAGAAGCCGTGATTTTATCCAGATTCATAATCTAGTCTCGTGGCTGTGATCTCATAAGGATCCCATTGTGACCTACCTCTAGCACTGGTCTTGGTCGTGTTTGGATCTCCCCATTTTTCGGGCAGGGGTCACATCTGGCGGCCTCTCCGCTGAGCTCCTTACATTGGATCACTTACGTCTTCCAAGCTGCTGAGATAACATAGGGCAGAATGTCTTGAGGGTCACAGGATCCTTCTCGTGAATCCTGAGTTGTGTATAGGGCGTCTCGGGAAGTTTCAGCCTTCTTCCAAAATATTCCTAGAGCAAGTGAAGCCTGCTCCTCACAATCATCTGTGCCACTTCCCCTGCTTGTGTTTGTTTGTCTCCTTCCTAATCACTGAGTCTTCCCCTGACAATCCGTGTGACAGGCACGCCTCACACTGCACACCCTCCACACACAAAAGACACACTCACCAGTGTGGGCCGGGTTATGGTGAAGCAGGAAGCTGCAGCAGCAGACAGTACAATGCCCGCTCCGCACTGACACTGCTGTCACCACACACATTTCGGATGTGCACGAAGTTCTTCTTCTGCACCTGCTATGTGGGGATCAGGTAAAAAGTGTCGCTGGTCTACCGGCCTCGCTCACACGAGCGTATAGATCGCTGGTCTACCGGCCTCGCTCACACGAGCGTATAGATCGCTGGTCTACCGGCCTCGCTCACACGAGCGTATAGATCGCTGGTCTACCGGCCTCGCTCACACGAGCGTATAGATCGCTGGTCTACCGGCCTCGCTCACACGAGCGTATAGATCGGACGAGTGCAAACAGAGAAAATCTCGGACCTATGTTAATCAGATCTGCAATTTTTTCTCTCATCCAAATTCACAATGAGAAAACCGGATGTGTAAATTGGACGAGACTCACCAATACAAGTCAATGTGTGTGAGAAAAAGAAAACGACGGTACATGGACCATCCTAGTGACATCCGTCTTTTATGCATATGCACCGCCCCGGGGCTCGGCCGCAGCCGAGCCGCTCAGATCCGGGCTCGTCGGTGGGTGGCTAGAGCGCCTCCGAACCCGGGGGTCACGTCGCTCTAAAGCAGAGGTCCCCAACTCCAGTCCTCAAGGCCCACCAACAGTGCAGGTTTTTGGGATTTTCTTAGTATTGCACAGGTGTTAATGTAATTACCTGCCCAGGTGCTGGTTCTAACAGCAGTGCAATGCTAAGGAAATCCTGACAACATGTTGGTGGGCCTTGAGGACTGGAGTTGGGGAACCCTGCTCTAAAGGGAGGCTGGCGCTACGTGAGGGGTTTCGGTGGGGAGGTTCACGGCCGGAGCCGCGGTTTTGGGTTTAACTTCATGACGCCACCAACGGGTCGTGGTGAGTGTGGGCACCACCGCTGTCGTTGACTAGGCTCCCGGGGATGGTGTTCGCAGCCCGGTGTTGACCCCTCCGTGGGTAGGGGGTTGATGGTCCCGGGGCACGGTTGTTGGGGTTAGGATGTGGGGGTGCGAGCGTGTTGGTGCGATGCAGGGCGGTGCGCGGCCCGAGGGCACTGTTGTACTCACTATGACAGATATACCGGAGTCTCTGGTAAACCAAAAAGATGGTGGGCGGTGCCCACGGCCGGCTGCGTCAGGTCCCCCACCCGTTTTCGTGGTTCCCGCCTTTGTCCTGCACCTTGTTTTGTAGATTTTGACTGCCTGCGCTTCCGCGACGGGAGTCCGCTCCCCGGCTTTGTGTGTGTTTCAGGAGAGCCCGTGTGCCCGCAGACGCTGGCCTGTGGGATCTTTCTGCCTGCGCGGTGGCTTTCTATCCCCCTCGTTGGGCTGTTGTCTTCAGTCGTGACTTGGGTGGGAAAGAACCTAAGGTCCAGACCCCAATCAGTGAATTTGACTCGGTCCAGTGGTTTCCGGGCCTCGTTCTGGGTCTGAGTACCCCTCCTGGTGCACGGTTTTCCAGTTAGTTTCCCGGTTCGGTACCGGCGGGCGACTACCCTGTTCCGCTCCCTGACGGTTCCACCAACCGTCTTCCCGTCTGCCTCCTGGCCACAGGGTATCCGGGCTACGACCCAGATCCCCGACAGACGTTTTCTACTACTCTCCTCTCCTCTCCTCCCTAACTTCATCTGCATCTCCTTGCTTTTCCCGCCTCAGGCTATCCGAACTCCTCGGTGGGCGTGGCCAACCGCCTAGCTCTGCCCCCGGGTGTGAACGTCAAAGCCTGAGAGGGGTGACTCAGGATTTTTAGGTTGGCTGGTGTTACCTTTTTAGGGGACTGGTGTTTGTGCAAGGGCCTGTCTGTGACCACCTGGCTAGTCCAGGGCGTCACAGAAACATTACCATTTTGTAGCATAGGACAATGTACATGGTCCTGTAAACGATTGCAGCATAAGGCCGGGGCCACACGGGGACTAATGCGATCCTCGCATGACACTCGGCTCACGCTGGCAGCACAGCAGGAGCCGAGTGTCATGCGAGTGTTACTGCGACTGAGGTCCGATCGTGCAATCAGACCACAGCTGCGGGGGACCGGCAGGCACTGAGGAGGGGAGGGATTTATCTCCCTCTCTCCTCTGTAGCCGGCTATTGCCATTCTCGCCCTGCACTCTCGGTACACCGGTGTACCGCAAGTGCAGTGCGATTTTTCTCTCGCCCCATAGACTTGAATGGGTGCGAGAGAGACTCTCGCATTACACCCACATCATGCCTTCGATTGTTTTCTCGGTCCGATTAGGGCTGAGAAAATAATCGCTCATGTGCGCTGACACACAGGCTAATATTGGTCCGAGTGGAATGCGATGTTTTATCGCACTCCACTCGCACCGTTTTTCTCGCCGTGTGGCTTAGGCCTTACACTAGAAAGATTCTGATCTCCGTTAAGAAATTGGAATAAAATTACGCAAAAAAGGTTGTGATATTTTGTAAAAGTCGCCAAAGATGAATTAGGCTCAAATATCTGGATATGGAAAACAACATCTACAATGTCATAAAAGAAGACACCAAATTGAGTTTTACTTAAAAAGGCGCAAAATATATAATGAATAAGAATAAAGTCACCATTATAACCATTCTTATTCTAGAGAAAAGGTGCAGAGACAAAGATAACTTTAGTTTACATGTGACTGACAGTGAAGAAAAGGGTGACCTGAAGCGATGGTGGTCGGCTTCTGTGTATTATAGTCCGAAAATAGGTTATTTATGCTAACCAACCAGTCAGTAGGGATCATTCCTTCACGTGAGATCTCAAAGAACTTGTCTCATGATAGACACTGATGCCATATCTCTGGGATATCCTCTGGGGTTTGACCAATGTGACCACCATGGATCACAAGACCAGAACACTATGTAGTAGAAGTGGCATTACGCTCTTTCCCTTCTGTCAGCTCTTTTTTTTTTCCAGGTTGACCCATATAACCATAAAACAACCCTTCTAACGTAGGTGGTTGGCCAAAAGTTTTCTTTGTAGCATACCTTTGTTGCTATTTTTTTTTTGCAACAAAATTGCACATCAACATGACTAAATTGTCATAGCCATGTAAAAATTAAAATATCAAAGGACATTGAGAGTAGCATACAACTCTGTGTAATTGTGACGCCCTGGCAAAACCAGGTAGTCACAGTTAGGCCCCGCACAACACCGTTCCCTCATTAGGAAACACACAGCCAACCAGAAAACCCTAGTCACCCCCCCCCCCTTAGGGGCACTTTGCACACTACGACATCGCAGCTGCGATGTCGGTGGGGTCAAATCGAAAGTGACGCACATCCGGCGTCGCAGTTGACATCGTAGTGTGTAAATCCTTTTTGATGCGATTAACGAGCACAAAAGCGTCGTTATTGTATCATCGGTGTAGGGTCCGGCATTTCCATGAATTGGGAAATACCGATGTTACGATGTTGTTCCTTGTTCCTGCGGCAGCACACATCGCTGTGTGTGAAGCCGCAGGAGCAAGGAACATCTCCTACCTGCATCCTGCGGCTCACGCCGGCTATGCGGAAGGAAGGAGGTGGGCGGGATGTTTACGTCCCGCCCATCTACGCCCCTCCGCTTCTATTGGCCGCCTGCCGTGTGACATCGCTATGACGCCGCACGACCCGCCCCCTTAATAAGGAGGCGGTTCGCCGGCCAGAGCGACGTCGCAGGGCAAGTGAGTGCATGTGAAGCTGCCGTAGCGATAATGTTCGCTACGGCAGCTATCACCATGATAGCGCAGCTGTGACGGGGGCGGGGACTATCACGCACCGCGTCGCCTTGTGATGTCGTAGTGTGCAAAGTGCCCCTTAGGGAAAGGGAGACACACCAGTGGGCATGACCAGGTGGTTGGGACACGCCCACTCAGGGGTCCAGACAGCCCGGGGCGGGAAGACAGTTAGTCAAGCTTTGGAGTTCAGTTTGGAGAGGAGTGTGGGCTCGAGCTAAGTGTAGCTCCAGCAGTGAAGTTCAAGATGGACGGTACCAGGGTAGGAGCCCTGGTGCCACTGGCTAGGAGGCAGACGGTGGTCTCCGTCAGCAGGAGACGGGAAGACGGCTCGGCAGAACCGAGGTGGACCAGCACAGGGTTGTAGCCCGCCGGTACCGACACGGGGAACCGACCCGGAAACCGGAGCACAAAGGGGGGTACTCGGACCCTGAAGCCAGGACCAGAACCAAGTGGAACTGGTTAATTAACCAATTGAGGCCAGGACTAGAGGTCCTGTCCCACCCAAAGTCCCTCATAGAAGACAACAGCCCACCGATTATGGATAAGAGGTCACCGCCAGAGCCCATAGATCCCACGGGCCAGCGTCTGCGGGCACGACTCCTTAGGCCACATCCAGCCGGGAGCGGACTCCTGAGTTTCACACTAGGAAAGTCTGTCGCGGGCGGAGGAGGGAACACTGCGCTCACCACGCTCGGGTCCGGCGCTGCTGGTGCTGCTGCTTGGTGGCTCGAGCGGTGAGCCGGATCCGGGGACTCGAGCGGCGCTCCTCGCCCGTGAGTGAAAAGGGATGATTTGGGTTTTGGGGATGTAGTCCGTGACGCCACCCACTGTTTGTGGTGATAATGGGACACCACCGCTGCTCTGGACGGGGATCCCGGGAGCAATGACAGGGAGCAGCCGAGATGTTTCTCTCCCCTCCGTGGGTAGGGGGAATTTTGGTGGTCCCGGGGCCCGGTGATGTTGACTTAAAGGTTGATGACGGGGTTTAGCGAGGTGCAGGGTCGCGGGGGCAGCACAGTGCCAGGCGGCACGGTGGTACTCACTCAGCCAGTAACGTACACGGAGTCTCTGGTAAAACAGACGGCTGGATGGACGGGTCCCACAGGCGGCTGCGGTGATCACTCCCGGTAGGTTGGCGGTGACTGTCTCTCCCTGCCCCTTTCTTGTGTTTACGGCCCCGATGGCTTCCCACCGGTAGCCCGCTCCCCAGCGGTGTGTTTGCCAGAGGAGTCCCTTTTTGCCCGCAGGCACTTGCCCTGGGAACTCTAGCTGTGGCGGTAGCTGTATTTCCCTTCACGGTTGAGCGGTTGCCTTCAGTCGGGTCTTTACTGCTGGGAAACCCCGGAGCTTCCCGTCGCTGACGGATTTGACCGGTTTAACGGCGACTCCAAGCCTGGTCGGGGTCCGTAGGCCCTGCCGGATGGTGCTGGCTTCTCTTCGCTCCCCGATCCGGTACCGGCGGGCCACCGCCCGTCCCCGGTCCTTACGGTTGTGCGTCAATCGGCTTCTCCTGCAGACTGTCACCACCGTCTGCCAACCTTGCTCTCAGGTGCCTGGGCCACGTACCCGGACACGGTCACTCTGCTCCAGCTCCTCAACTACTACCTCACTCCTTCACTTTCCCTCATCGAACTCCAACTCTCCCTTTTCCCGCCTCCAGGACTGTGAACTCCTCGGTGGGTGGAGCAAACTGCCTGGCCCCGCCCCACCTGGTGTGGACATCAGCCCCTGGAGGGAGGCATCAAGGATTTGTGTCTGACTTTGATGTTCCTAACCGGGGTGTGGGGTGTGTTGTTGCAGTACCTGTGACGTCCTGGCTTGTCCAGGGCGCCACAAGTCCACCTTACACAAATCAGTGCAGGAAAAGGATAGAAACCACCAGCCGGGTGGGGAACCTGAACGCGACTGGCCGCGGCACCGGCCACCATCACTTTGGTTTACCAGAGACTTGTGTGTTTTACTAACAGTGAGTACACCAACATCCCCTGCGGTCGCCATCCCCTGCACCGAGCCACCCGGTCCCGGGGCCCCCATCCCTGCCCACGGAGGGGTTAACAACTTGCTGCACAACATCTCCCCCGGGTGCCCCGTAACAGCAGCGGTGGTGTCCCGTGGGTGGTGTCACAAACTTACTACGGCCTAGCCCGTACATCTACGTCCCCCCATTTATTCAAGCCACCACCCCTGAAGGCCCGGATCCGAGCAGCGTCGGCTGCTGGCACGGGGGCGGCACATAATAATAATAAACAGGAGCAAAAAGAGTATAGCACCGCAAAAAGAGGATGAATCAATTTAGTGAAAAATTACAAAAGCGTTTATTCGTTAAAATACAAAACAATCAACACTAAATTGTTGATCCATGAAAATGACCACATTCGGTAGTAATTGCAATAAGACATGCTGTACATCAATTTATACCCATGGAGTGCTGGAAAAGACAAACCATTGAAAATCAGGGGATGTCTAACACTAAAAAAATGGTAGTAGTGAGTGCCTCACAAGGCCTATATAATCTGATTATAAATAGCATTAAAGGGAGCCTGTCACCACTTTTTGGCGTATTAGCTGCAGCCACCACCACCGGGCTCTTATATACAGCATTCTAACATGCTGTATATAAGAGCCCAGGCCGGGGGTATAACATAAAAACCACTTTATAATACTTACCTAACGGTCGTGGGTTGGCCATATGGGCATCTCCGTTCTCCGGTGCCGGCGCTGCCTCTTTCGGCCATCTTCGTTCTCCTTCTTATCTAGCTGCGGGTATGACGCGTCCGACGTCATCCACACTTGTCCGCATTCAGGTCCTTAGCAGGGCAGATCACAGTATTGTAGTGCGCCTGCGCAGGATCGGCGAGTGTGTATGACGTAGCCGCGTCATGCACCCAGGCTTCAGAAAGAGGACGAAGATGACCGAAAGAGGAGGCGCCGCCACCGGAGAACAGAAATACCCATATGGCCAACCACGCGACCGTTAGGTAAGTATTATAAAGTGATTTTTATGTTCTCACAGCGGCCTGGGCTCTCATATACAGCATGTTAGAATGCTGTATATAAGAGCCCGGTGGTGGTGGCCGCAGCTTATACGCCAAAAAAGTGACATGTTCCCTTTAAAGCATTAAATAGTTACACCCTCCGGGTGATAGGGCAGACTGAATTACAGCAATGGAAACACTTGATGGCAGAAACGCAATGAACACAAACAAAGTGTTAAGAACCAGGACAGCGACCAAACCAGACTGTGGCTCAGTGGAGCGGGAAATGGACCACAGCACAGGAGACTGCCGGATCAAATCCGAGGCATGACAGTTCCCCCTTTCCACAAAAGCCCGCTGGACCCTTTGAAATACCCATCCTCCGAGGTCGTTGATAAAACTCTTTTACCAGACGATCAGCATGCAGATCTTCCGCATTAACCCAGGAGTTATCCTTCGGACTGTAAACCTATTTAGCAAGATACTGCTTCTGACGCGTCTGACACGCAGAACTCGTGTGAAGCCCATCTGCAGCAGTCGCTCCAGGGACATCACTCCACCCTCAGGGACGCCACAGGGTCTTCCCTTGTTATTTCTGGCAACAGGTATGTATATGAGTCGTGACGCCACTCACGGTTTGCGGTCAGGGAGATGGGTGACCGCCACTGCAGCTTTAACGAGCGTCTGGGTCTAATGGGGTCTGCAGTCGGATGGTGTGGCCTCCCGTGAATGAGGCTGGCCCGAGGGGCTCGGGTGGGTAGAACAACAGGTCTCAGAATAACTCAGGCTCAGTCCAAAATGTCTTTCCACTGTTCTTTTCTCACTTTCAGATGTTTGGTGAGGAACCCGGGCGATGCTGAGATTAAACCAGGTGAAACCAGGTATCCTTTAGGCCGGTCTAAGGGTAACCATTAACTCGCCTTCCTAGCACTTCTTGTTTCGGATAACCCCTGACTTGAAGTACCGTGGGATTCATCCAGAGAAGTCACTACTGCCTTTTCTCCCCTTTCTTGCCCGTTTGCCGGCAGCGTGGAACAAGTGAGATGGCTCCAGGCTCGATCCCCCTTATGGGCTCCTTCGTTGCTGCTGAGGCTCGGACTCTAAATGGTTGGTGAGGTACTTGTAGTTCCCCTCACCAGCAGGTTTAGCAGATCAATAAATGGACATTTACTCTAGGAACCTGTTCCCCCTACGTGCCTAGTCACCAGAAGTCCCCGTACTCGACCGACTGACTCCCTCAGCGTCTTTCTGACTGACTCACTGGTAACCGTTCTTCCCTGCTAACGCCTACTTCACATGCAGGGTCTGACTAGCGTGCGCGCGCCCTCCGTCTCTTAGCAACCGCGCTCCCTGCTATCAGACTGGCTCTCCTCCTACTTTCCTGACAGCCGCTGCAACTTTAGCTCCCAGCGTCTCCACTACACCCCTTGATGAGATGTGGAGGCAAGCCCCCTCTTGGGTCTGCCCAAGGGTCCCCTCTCAAGGTGTGGGAGACCTGGTTGCTATGTGTCTGTCCGTACATACCCTATTCCAGCCTTTAGGATTACCTGGGAGTACTGCCCCAGCATGGGTGCAGTACTCAGTGGTGCCTGACCAGGTCAGGGGCGCCACATTCGCTCCACCTTATATTCCCGATCCTTCTCAAAATCCACCTCAATTATATCCAGAGGATCAAACGTCCCTCAAACCTTTTAAGGAAAGAGGAATGGAAGGAATTGATTCTTCATACCACCGTGAGTTGGATTTTGACCATCACAGGATTAAGGATTTTAATTATTTTATACGGACCAGCAAATTTAGTAGCAAGTTTATTAGATGGTACTTTAAAACGTAGCTTTTTTGAGTAAAACCAAACAAATTCTCCCACCCTAAAGACAGGAGCCCTCCTGCATCTGCGGTTCGCAATCCTCTTAGTCCGGACACAAGTTACCATAGGACTTTTTTCAACCTCCCTCCATACCTTAATCAAAAGTGAAGAAAGACTCTCTTCCTCTGGTACAGAGGATTGTAAACCAAATTGGCATTTCTCCACTTTGGCAAATAAATGATTGTCACAAAGTATCTGAAGAACCTGTCGAACGAGAACCTAAGTAAATCAATATGTCAGCCAAATAAACCACAACATATCGACCTATCAGAGGACAAAAAATGTCATTAATGAAGTTCTGATAAACCACCAAAGCATTAGTCAACCCGAACTACATCACCAAATTTTCCAAGTGACCCTAGTGTGTATTGAACGCGGTTTTCCACTCATCACCTTGTCGAATACGTATGAGGTTATAAACTCCTAAGATCAAGTTTAGAAAACCATTTGGCTCCAGCAGCTAGCTAAAGAAACTGGTCAGGTTTAAGAGGTAAAGGACCGTAATCTTATTAATCTCTTTAAAATCCAAGCATGGACGCAGACCTCCATCTTTTTCTTAACAAAGAAAAACCCCATGGTTACTGGAGAGGTGGATGGCCATATATGCCCATTGGCCAGACTATTTCGGATATTCTCCTTTATAAATCTCTTTCTTGAAGAGAGAAATTAAACAAACAGGATTTAGGCATTTTGGCACCAGGCATGAAATCGATTGTGCAATGATATGACCTATGCTGAAGAAGAACTTCACCCTCAGTCTCAGAAAATACATCCTCAAAATCCTGAATAAATCCAGAAAGATGAGATCTCACAGATGCCAAGGACTTGGATAAGCATTTGGAGGAGCATAAGTCCCCCACAAGACTTAATCTCTCAATTTTCCCAATTGATGGTAGGATTGTGTTTAACCAACCAGGGTATGACTAACACCAGTTTAGCAGGACCATGAGTGAAATGGGTTCTGTGTGTAATGTAGTACAAGGTGCTGCATCCCCACCGGGATGCAGGGCCTACCTCCTAGGGACCCAGAAGACCAGTGCCGGTAACACACAAACACTCCAGAAAATTCTTGTTTTCCCCAATAATCCCCCATAGAATGGTACAAGGCTAGGGTCGGACCAATGGATGGCGGACTAGAGGTGGAGCCACTCCAGTCCACTAGAAAACAGGTGGGAGGGGCAGACAGTGGACAGTCAGAAGTGGAGGGTCAGACAGTGGGGAAGACACAGTAATGGTGGAATTGAGGAGAGACAGTGACAGTGAGCAGACGGACTGACAGGAGTGAACAGTGAACTGAGGGCCCAGGCGGTTAGTTGCCGGTGGAGTACTCCCAGAACTACGCACCAATGGGGTACAGAATCCTAGGTCAGGCAAAAGCTCCAGGCAGACCTGATAAAATCTGCACAGTGAGGGGACTATCAAGTACCTTACTGATCTTGAAGTTCGGGACTCAGTAGCAAAAGGAGAACCGGGGACAGGACCAGAGATTGCAACCCCACAGGGTTCACGCTACCGTCATACGGACTGCTGAAGATGACAACCAGGAGGGGACCCCCAGCTTTTCCACGCCACGGGGACCCACTAACCAAAAACAGGTGCAAGGGAAAGAAGGCACCAGGTCACTAAACCGGCACTGGGACTAAGGGGAACTGCTGTTAAGACTAGCCAGCCTCGGGTGACCAGTTACCAGCTTACTGTGAGTAAAAAAAAACAGTTACACTGAACTCCCATTGTGGCATTCCTTCTTTCAACACCCACCTGCAACACCTATCCTCTGGGGCCTTGCCCTGCTTGCGGAGGGCCTAACATCCAGGCTGCCACTAACCCCAGTCCCAGTAGTGAACATTGTGCAGCGGCGGCTCCATCCGCATAACCGCAAAACCCCAAGTGGCGTCACGTATAAACTTTATTCAACAATCCCCTGTAAACAATCCCCTTTTCAAAAAGCACAGAGGGCACGGAACTGGGCAACAGCCACCGAAGTGACATTCCCCAGTTATACACTGCCCGGGACCGAGTACCCCATAACCCTGGGCCACACATGTAAGGCTGAAGTCACACTTGCGAGTGACTGGCACGGGTGTCATATCACATCACTCGGCACGGCCGCACACTCCCTGGACAGGAGCATCTCAGCTGCATAGAAATACATGCAGCCAACCCGCTCCTGTCAGGAGAGTGTGCAGCCGTGGCGGGTGATGCGATACGAGACTCGCGTCAGTCTTTCGCAAGTGCGACTCTGGCCTAACTCTCCCACCATCATGCACACATTCTCGACCCTTAAAGTAATATGACTTTGAGGGGAGAGTTATCAATCGTTGACACCTGAATACAATACCAGAGAGTAGAAACACTGCACCCACATTCAATAGCGAAATCACTCTCAATGAGATTTAAGGTGGAGCCTGAATCTATAAATGTAGAGGTGACAATAAACCCAGATTTATCTCAAAGACACTTGTAGAAAAAACCCAGGTGCATTGCATGAGAAATAATTTTCGACTCTTAGGGGTATTTTGCACGTTGCGACATCGCTAATGCGATCTCGTCTGGGTGAAATCGAAAGTGACGCACATCCGGCGCCGGTAACGACGTCGCAACGTGTAAAGCCTAGAAGCACCGATAAACGATCGCAAAAGCGTCGAAAATCGGTGATCTGTGTAGTGTCGGTCATTTCCATAATTTCGCTGCAGCGACAGGTACGATGTTGTTCCTCGTTCCTGCGGCAGCACACATCGCTGTGTATGAAGCCGCAGGAGCGAGGAACATCTCCTTACCTGCGTCCTGCCTGCAATGAGGAAGGAAGGAGGTGGGCGGGATGTTTACGTCCCGCTCATCTCCGCCCCTCCGCTTCTATTGGCCGGCTGCCGTGTGATGTTGCTGTGACGCCGCACGATCCGCCCCCTTAGGAAGGAGGCGGGTCGTCGGCCAGAGCGACGCTGCAGGGCAGGTAAGTGCGTGCGAAGCTGCCGTAGCGATAATGTTCACTACGGCAGCTATCACAAGACATCTGTGTCGGGGGCGGGGACTATCGCGCTCGACATCGCTACACTCGGCGAGCGATGTCGCAGCGTGCAAAGTACCCCTTAGAACCTGTCATACCTTAAACCCCCATTTTTTTTTTTCTTTAAGAAAATCAATTCTTGTACTTGAACCATTAAATCATAACATGACCAGAATGACCACAGTACAGCAAAAATGAGCAGAGGCTTCCAGATCGGTTCTCTCTTTGGACTCTCGGAAGGCCCAAATTTCATTAGGTTCATCTGTGTCCAAAGAATAAGAGGAAAAAGAGTCACTGACACACCGATAAATGTGTCCTTATCCCTAGACGTCAGTCTAAACGAATAGCCAGTGATGTTGCCTCCTCCGGTGAACCTGGGAAGGGACTACAGGCCATCATGTCTCTGATCTTGCTAGAAAGTCCCTGACAAAACTGATTGTGTAGAGATGGATCATTACAAGAGATTTCCACTGATCATTTCTGAACTAGGAGCAATAGTCATCCGCCTTATGATTAACCTAAACCAACCTGCAAATCACTGACTTATAAATGAGACCCAGTGCAGAAAGAAAGCGTCTACAGAGGTAAATATTGGAGAATCCTCATGCAAAGAAAATGCCCTAGCCTGAGGATCCCCAAGAAGCAAAGACATAATGTTTACATGCCGAGCCTTCCCTTCAGAAGATACTGGACGGAGACGAAAATACAGTTTACACGAAGAGGGAAAAAAAATGGAAAACTTACCTCAGTCCCCGTCAAAGCATTCTGGCAATTTTACCTTAGGTTTGGAGATAATCTTTGGATGGAGTGAAACATCTGCAGCAGTGGTAAGGGCTAAGTTACGGATTGAAATCGCATGGCCAAGGTGTTCACAGCGTCCATAGTGACATATCGGCACACACTAAAAATGTGGTGGGCTGGTGATAATGTTATACACACATAGAAAACAATAAAGTAAACAAAGGTCTAACTAAAAACTACTGCACCCGACCCTTTCTGTTCTTGTACCAACTAGAGGTCCCTGCTGTGCAATCCCTAAAGACTCCTGTGTAGACTAAGGCCGGTTTCACACATCCGGCTTTTTGCCGTTTTGCCGGATCCGGCGCTCTCCCGTACAGTTAATACAGTACAATGACAGCGCAACAAGCGCCGGTCACATGCTGTCATGCGACCGGCGCATGTGACCCGGAAGTTACAGCGCTGTCATTGTAATGTATTATCTGTACGGGAGAGCGCCGGATCCGGCAAAACGGCAAAAAGCCGGATGTGTGAAACCGGCCTAAAACAACCCTAACTGGATGTCTAAGATAACCACTCGGACCTTTGCTTCCTAAGCGGCCATCAAGGGTATCACATACCTACTTAAGAATCCGGGGGAAGGTGCAGAGTAAAAATAAGGTAAACCAAAAGTAAAAGTCTGCCAGGATACCACTTGTTATACAGGCTATAATTCCAAGCAGGATCCACTTCAGTAATATCACCACAGGGAGATGCAAGCCGAGGAAAGCTTTGAACAGTTACACATGCCAGATGATAGGGCAGACTAAATTGCAGCATAGGAAACACCTGTTGGCAGAAAGGCAATGAATACAAACAAAGTGTTCAGAACCAGGAAAGCGACCGAACCTGTCTGTGGTTCAGTGCAGAGAAACGGACCTCAGCACAAGAGGCCATCATATCAAATCTGAGGCATGAAAAGTAGTATGAGAAGCCAAGTAGTCACTGGCAAATTACACGGGCATATATGCCAATAATTGGTGCAAATCGATGACACAACAAATTAATTGGCTCTCAATCGGCTCTACCTTTTAACACTAGGACTACTGGACTCGTGACACCTATATAGAAATACATTTTGCAAAGTAGTCAAAATGACTACCTCAGTAGTTCTACTGTTAAATGGAAAAAATCATTGATATGATCATGTTGTCTCCATACTATTTGCATATTTCTAGGAAGAAGTGTTGCCAAAAACAATGATCTTTTTGGCCTCACAAAAGAAATGATAAGACGATGATTGAGCATTTGCGCCTCCATCAGCTGATCACCACTGATGATCAAAAACACACGCTCGATTGGCTCTTATGAGTCATGTAAAAGGACTTTCAGATGAAGCTCGCTTCAGTCACTTGAATGGCCGAGGAGTAAAAAAAAAAATTAGATACTTGACTATGACATTCAGGGGTCAGCCCAAGCCTCAGAGAAATGAAATAGAAAAAGCTCTTTTTGTTGGATTCATGTTTTGTCCTGATCAGCTCTTCTAATTCCTCTGTGTCTCCCACACATGGGTGTGCTGCTGTTTTCTGGAGGAGGTTGTGGAGAACAAGGGTGTGCACGCTTATACATATGGGTCGTATTGCTCGATTACTGTCAGATGTGCACAATGGAATGTGAAATAAACATTGGGGTTTTACATCCAATACATGTGTGTGTGTGTGTGTGTGTGTGTGTGTGTGTGTGTGTGCCCAAGTACCATACAAAATCCATATCTGAGTGTCTCTGCCCAAGGTTAGGTTATGTTCTCACCACTGAGTATTTTGCGGAGTTTCTCTTTTGGACCAGATCAACTCTATAATCCTCTCTGACTCCCTAATGCTTGATGATGTAATATTATTGTGTGACGCCCTGGGCAAGCCAGGGGTCACAGGTCACAACACCATCACACCCTACACCCCAGTTAGGAACATCGAAGCTAACCCCAAATCCTTGTTGCCTTCCTCCAGGGGCTGATGTTCACACCAGGGGGTGGGCCAGGCGGTTGGCTCCGCCCACCGAGGAGTTCACAGCCCTGGAGGCGGGAAGAACCAGGCAGTTGAGTGCAGTTGAGAACAGAGATGAGTTGAGTAGAGCAGTTTAGCTCAGGCAGAGCTGGAGTTCAGTTTAGGAAGTGAAAGTAGAAGGAAGTGAAGTGGTAGAGGAGTGAAGCTGAAGTCAAGTAAAGTAACAAGCAACAGTAGTAAAGCCTGAAGTTGGTCCGTGGCTGTGTGCCTGGACAGTGTCAGCAAGGTCAGCAGACGGCGGTGATTGTCTGGAGTGGGACTGCTCGGAGGTTGCTGGAAGGACCGCGGACGGGTAGTGGCCCGGCGGTCTGGAGCAGTATACAAAGGACAGTCAGCACCAGGGCAGGGACCTCTCGGATCCTGGCAAGGCTAGGAGTCGCAATAATTTGCCAAATCCGTCAGTGAAGGGGACGTCTGTCTCCCAACAACCAAGTCCCGATTGAAGGCAAAAGTCCAACCATTGAGGAGAGACACCGCCACCGCCAAGGCACCAGTTTCTCAGGGCCAGCGCCTGCGGGCAAAGTAGGGCTCCTCCGGCCCATATCCAAGCCGGGGAGCGGGTTACCGGTGGGAACCCATCGCAACCAATATCAACAGAGGTGCAGGACAGAGGGACCGTCACCGTCACCTACTGGGGAAAGCAAGTGCAGCCGTCCGTGGGAACCGACCAACCAGCCGTTTGTTTACCGAGAACTGTGTCATCGTCTCAGGCTGAGTGAGTACCACAGTGCCGCAAGGCACAGCGCTGCCTCCACGTCCCTGCGCCCACCAGGCCCTGCATCACCCACCTCCTCACTGGGCCCCGGGATCACCAACCCCTACCCACGGAGGGGCAACATAACAACTGGCTGCTCCATACCATCCTGCCCGGGATCCCCATACAGAGCAGCGGTGGTGTTAATAAATCACCACAACCGTGGGTGGCGTCACGGACAATAAACTCACCCCAACAATCCCAAAACCAATCCCCTTTTCACTCACGGGCGAGGAGCGCCGCTCGAGTCCCCGGGATCCGGCCCATCGCTCGAGCCACCGAGCAGCAGCAGCAGCCGCGGTGCCAGCCGGACTCGAGCAGCAGTAGGGAGAGCGCGGCGTCCCCTCCTCCGCCCGCGACAACTGCATCATAGCTCAAGAGCAGAGCCCGCTTTACATAGGGCAGATGTCAACTTTATTACTTACTTTATTATGGCTATTATCTTAATTCCCCTCATTGGTCTAGTGGTAGGCTTCTCGCTTGGGGTGCAAGAGGTCACGGGTTTAAATCCTGTACAGAGCCCATGGACTCTGTTGGCTTGCGGACAATTGGTCGGTCTAATCCTCCATGATGACTACATGTGTTCATTTGAGGAAGAGCCCAGGTGACATCTTTAATTCCATCATTGGTCTAGTGGTTGGCTTCTAGCTTGGGGTGCAAGAAATCCCGTGTTCGAATCCCGGATAGAGCCCATAGACTCTGTTGGCTTGCGGACAATTGGTCGGTCCAGTCCTCCATGATGACTACATGTGTTCATTGGAAGAAGAGCCCAGGTGACGTCATTATATTCACTTAGTATTTTGAGGAGTTTCTCTTTTGGAGCGAATCAACTCTATAATCCTTTCTAACTCCCTAACGCTTGTAAATGTACTATTAATACTTCATAGAGCAGGCTCAGGAGCTGAGCCCGCACTACATAGGGCATATGTCAGTTTTATTACTTACGTTATTATGGCTATTATTATTTACTTCTTTATTATGGCTTTATTACAGAACCCGCATTACTGCCATCCGGCCTGGTCATTTGATCCGGCATCCTTCAGCCCTCCTGCTACATGATCATGCGGAGCCAGTGGGTTTCCAAGACAACTGGGGGTCCCCGTAACTGTTTTGTTATTTCTCATGTGATGCCTAGGGGATGAGCGTTATACCTTGATTTTTACTATAGACACAAATACTGTGGTACTGCAGCATCTAGTACAAGTGATAAAATGAGTGTGACGCCCTGGCCGAGCCAGGTAGTCACAGATAGGCCCCTGCACTAGACCTTTCCCTCACAGGTGACATCAGCAAACCTCAAAACCCTAGTCACCCCCCTCAGGGCTTGATGGACACACCAGGGGGCGGAACCAGGCAGTTGGAAGACGCCCACCAAGGAGTCTAGACAGCCCAGGGCGGGAAAGTAAACAGTTCAGTGCAGTTCAGTTTAGAGTTCAAGTTGGAGAGGAGTGTGGGCTGGAGCTGTGTGCAGCTCCAGCAGAGGCAAATACCCCTAATTGAGCGGCGTCAGGGTAGAATCCCTGGTGCCATTGAGTAGGAGGCAGACGGCGGTCTCCGTCTGCAGGAGCCGGGAAGACTGCTCGGTGGAACCGAGGTTGACCGGGACAGGGAAGTGGCCCGCCGGTACCGACCCTGGGAACCGACTCGGAAACCGGAGTACACAGGGGGGTACTCGGACCCTGAAGCCGGGACCAGAAGCGACTGGAACTGGTTAATTTACCGATTAAGGCCAGGACTAGAGGTCCTGTCCCACTCAAAGTCCCTATTAGAAGACAACAGCCCAACGAGGGGGATAAAAGGCCACCGCCAGGGCTCAGAGATCCCATGAAACAGCGTCTCTGGGCAAGGGCTCCTTAGGCCACATCCAGCCGGGAGCTGACTCCTGAAGTTGCAAGCACAGGTAGTCCACCATTACACAAAGGTGCAGGAGAAAGACGGAGACCACCAGCCGGGTGGGGGACCAGAACGCAGCCGGCTGTGGGCACCGACCACCATCAGCTTGGTTTACCAGAGACTCGTGTGTTTCCTTCAATAGTGAGTACACCAGCACCCTGCGGTCGCCCATCTCCATGCACCAAACCCCAACGGGTCCCGGGGCCACCATCCCTGCCCACGGAGGGGTTAACAACTTGCTGTATAACATCTCCCCCGGTTGCCCCGCAACTGCAGCAGTGGTGTCCAACCTCACCACATACCGTGGGTGGCATCATGAACTTAGTACGGCTCAGCCCGTACATATACGTCCTACATCCACCACTATAACCCCCTTTCTGATCGAAGTGACCGCGAGACCCCCGGGTCCGGAGACCCTCGAGACACCCAGATCCGAACAGCTCGGCTGCTGAGAGCGGGGCGGCAGGTTCAAGTCCACAAATAACACAAGCTTACAGCACAAAAAACAAGCTCCAGTGAGAGAAAAATAAAAAAAAGTATGGGTCTCGGAAAATGGGGACACAAACCAAATTTTTGTTTTACAAAGTACAGATTTTTTGGCTGTTTGAAAAAGAGCAGGAAAAAGATAAAAATGCAAAAATGAAAATTACGGTAGTGGTCTCTTTAGGGGTTTGTTCACACGTCAGTGATTTTCCTGTACGAGTGTGTCAATCTCACGCTAGGTATGGGGAAGTACAAAGTGGAAAGCAAAACGAAAGGGAAACCCTGTGTCTAGGGAAAGGTCCCTGGGGTTCCTCACCACTCTAGATAGGTTCTGCACCTTTGCGCCGGGCCGTATACCTGACCTATGTATCCGTAGTGCTGGGCCCTAAATTGAGAACGGATAGAATGAGCTCTTCGTCAACTCCACTAACAAGACACAAGGAGAACACACGGGGAAAAGCATGGCCCTCTTATCCACAGATGACACCGGTAGACGTTCAGCAAAGTTTTCAGCAACGATACCACAGAGGAGTACAATCCACCTGCTTGCAGCCAGGGCTTGAATGAACTGAAAGATATCACCAGCACCAATCCAAGGAAGGAAGGGCTATTTAAGCACCAAGAGAATACTGATGATCAGCAGCTCGTGGAAGGTGAGGTCCTGCTGGGTCCAATAGGGGAGAGATATGAATCCAGTAGGAAAGCTACCTATACCAATGAATACTGACAGCAGGAACAATAGAAAGTCAGAAAGCATTCTGCACAGCCAAACGCCATGACCTTCTATGGCCAGAAACCACATGACTGTCTGTCACCCATGATACAATTGCGACAGTCAGTTTTTACAATCAGAGGTTGGTCCAACATTCACCAGTTTTTCTCGGATGAGGAAAAAAAGTTTCTCAACCTTTTCCTGCCAGTCCGTAAAAAAATTAGACATATGCATCCAAGTGCTGTCTGATTCTTTCGAACACGTAGACCTGGATTGGCAATTTTGATCCAATACTCATATCAAAATTGGACATGTCTGCGCAACTTTGTGTGGAACGTTTGTTTTACAAATACAATGATAACTCCTAGACAGCAGGCCCGCTGTCTGGGTGTTATACTTGACACTGATTTCTCCTTCACCTCTCGCATACAATCTCTTGCCCGCTCCTGCCACTTGGAGCTCAAGAACATCTCTAGAATCCGCCCCTTTATCACAATGGAAACGACAAAAACCCTCACCGTGGCCCTGATCCATTCCCGCCTTGACTACTGTAACTCTCAATTAATTGGTCTCCACCTAACTAGACTCTCTCTCGCGTTGCACCAATCCTCTGCAACGCTCTACCCCAAGAAGCTAGGACAAATCACAACTTACTCAGCTTCAAACGCACCCTAAAAACGCATCTTTTTAGGGCGGCCTATCACATTCACTAGCCGAACTAAATTCACATAGTCCCTCCATGACTTCTCAGAACATAACCCCACGTAAAACTCCATGGCACCCAAATGCATCTCAAGGTTCTGGCCAACTAGTTCAGGCAGCCATTATCTACCCCCCATTCCTTGGAACGGCTAGATTGTCATTGTAAATAAGAAGGTTTTAAAAATATTCTGGATATAAGAAAAAAAATGCATTTCAGCTCAGCCTCTTTCACTTCAATGGAGATCGGTTGCAATACCAGACACTACCCCTGTACAGGTGTGGCACTAATTCTACAAATTTAGATGTGTTTTCCAATTTGTACAATTTCGGTAACCTAGTATAACATTTACACTGTATTATTTATTCTGGTAACAAGAACTTTGCCACACGCTACCCACAAGGCAAATAGGTACCCATCCAGTAGTCTATGTCTTAGAAACAACTATTTTCTTCTCCAAAAGCTGGAAGTGTAGCATATTAGATGGCCTTGTGGCATACTTGACAACTCCCCTAGTACATCCAGGAGGCTAGCCCCGCCAAAAAGGAGAATACTTGGACTCCCAGAAGAGTTTCAAAAACATCTCCTACAAGACCATTTGAAAAGGTTGGCAAATACGCAGAGTGGATATTTGGAGTAGTCAGCCAGATCTGGATGTTAGACAGTCGTGTGCATCCCCATATCCATCACATGGGGACACAAGAGCCCTGTTTTTGCGACTAGTGGGGGTCCTAGTGAAAGGACTAGGGATGATCGAATACCTCAAATATTGAATATTTTCAGAATAGGTCGCCGCTATTCGACTATTCGCGAATCTTCGATGCGCAATGTAAGTCTATGAGAAACCCGAATAACAACTATTCAGAACTATTTGGGCTTCCCATAGACTTACATTTCGCATCGAATATTCGTATACCGGCGACCTATTCAGAAAATATTTGCGAAGCCAAATATTTGAGGTATTCGATCATCCCTAGAAAGGACCCCCACTGATCATACATTTATCAAATATTTTATAGGTGTCCAGTCCATGGATAGCCCCTTAACCAGGTCCTGTAGTTCCTGTATCCATTATCTGTACCTGCTTTCCCATTCCTATCTACCCTGCCATGTCCACCATACCTGTCTGTACCCTCCTATCTGTCTGCCTCAGCCATCGTGCCTGTAACTGCCATCTCCTGTCCTGGGGATCAGCTGCCACGGTCCTGGTCAGTGCACTGGGAGTGGTACCTGGTATCAGCCTCGTGGTCGGCCTCTTAGTTAAGCCTCTCCCACTAAGGGTAAGCCCGGGTCTCCCCTGCGGTCCAGTGGGTCCACTCCCGCTCGCCACCTCAGCAACACCAGTGGTGAGTGTCGCGGGCGGAGGAGGGGACGCCGCGCTCTCCCACTGCTCGGGTCCGGCTGCCGCGGCTGCTGCGGCCTACCGCTGCTCGGTGGCTCGAGCGATGGGCCGGATCCCGGGGACTCGAGCGGCGCTCCTCGCCCGTGAGTGAAAAGGGGAATTGGTGTTTTGGGATAGTTTATTGTCCGTGACGCCACCCACGGTTGTGGTGATTTGTTAACACCACCGCTGCTCTGTATGGGGAGCCCGGGAGTGATGGTATGGAGCAGCCAGTTGTTGATGTGCCCTCCGTGGGTAGGGGTTGTGGTGCTCCCGGGGCTCGGTGATGGGATTGGGATGGTGGACAGGCGGGTCTGGGGCCTGTGGAGGTGCAGGGGCGCAGGGACAGCGCTGTGCCGCACGGCACGGAGGTACTCACTCAGCCAGTAAACACGACACAGTTCTCGGTAAACAAATGGCTGGTTGGACGGGTCCCTCGAACGGTTCACGGTGCTGATGTTCCCTGCAGTTAGCGGTGACGGTCTCTTCCCTGCACCTATGAAAGTCTCTTTGGTAGCGATGGGTCTCCACCGGTTACCCACTCCTCGGCTTCAAGCTGGGCCGAAGGAGCTCTACTCTTGCCTGCAGGCGCTGGCCCTGGGAAACTGGTGCCCTGGCGGTGGCGGTGTCTCCCCTTCACGGTCGGGCTGTTGCCTTCAATCGGGACTTGGTTGTTAGGAGACAGACGTCCCCTTCACTGACGGATTTGGCAAATTATGGCGACTCCTAGCCTTGCCGGGATCCGAAAGGCCCCTGCCCTGGTGCTGACTGTTCTTCGTATACTGCTCCGGTACCGCCAGGTAACCACCCGTCCGCGGTCCTTCCAGCAACCTCCGAGCAGTCCCCCTGCAGACTATCACCGCCGTCTGCTGACCTTGCTGTCACTGTCCGGGGCACACACCCGGACCAACTTCAGGCTTTACAAAACTGTTTCTTTTCACTTTACTTCAGCTTCTCTCCTAAGCTCCTCTACCACTTCCTTCTACTTTCACTTCCCTCACTCAACTCTGTTCTTCTTCCTGTCCAAACTCTATCTGCCTGGTTCCTCCCGCCTCCAGGGCTGTGAACTCCTCGGTGGGCGGAGCCAACCGCCTGGCCCACCCCCTGGTGTGGACATCAGCCCCTGGAGGAAGGCAACAAGGATTTTGGGTTAGCTTGATGTACCTGCAGGGAATGTGGGGTGCGTGTGGTGTTGTGACCTGTGACCCCTGGCTTGCCCAGGGCGTCACATGAGCGTTACAGGGATTTAAAAGTTATGGATGATGAGGACAAACTAAAGGTCTACATAATTTTTTTTTGTTAAGGACACAGGAACTAAAGGTGGACAAATACCCTTTATCGGAACATAATCATGCACTGTTCCCTTGCAGGATTGGGGTCTTGTGTTTGAATCTGAGCCAGAACACCTATATAGAGTTTGTATGTTCCGTTTTTAGGTTAATTTTTCTGAATTCCTTCCTGACCCCAAAAACATACGGGTCTGGTGACAACCTCTGGGCTGCTCATATTGGTATTTTCTAGTCAAAAGGTTAAACTGGGACGTGCCACGCAGAGTGGGTCCATGGATTGACAAGATGGCTTGCAGATTTTCCAGGGAGAAGTCACACATGAGTAATCCATCTGTGTGATTTCCCCGGTGTCATGATTCACAGGCACAGCCCGCATCTCACATTATTTCAGCATTATGCATGCATAAAATGAACATTAACCTCAATATTGGAGGGTTTTTACAGTGAGATGTGTCCCACCAGAATTTATAGGACATTTCTCCTAAATTCTTTATCAAGGATCAGTTTTAGAGTCTAATTTGAGATTTATTTTTATTAGATTTACCTTTATTGAATCAAGCATCCTGCACCCGGGGTAAAAAAAAAAACAACAAAAACTTCAATCATCTTCAAAGCAAAATAAGACCCATGTCCACAAATTTTCAGTTTCAGGGAGCAGTAAAGGAGACATAGAATAAAATTGTATAGCTTAAGTTGGGTCGCTCCATATGGAGCCAAAAAGAAAAAAAAAAAGAAAGAAAAAAACAGCTCACCTGCAAGACGTGCACGGATCAGAAAAAAACCCAACAAGGAAAAAACAAAAAGGGAAAGGATCCAGCACTGAAAATTAACTCATTTAATGCATATTAAAAGTACAAACTGTGAACATGGAGGAGTCAGTCATGGAGGAGACAATCATGGAGGAGTCAGTCATGGAGGAGTCAGTCATGGAGGAGACAATCATGGAGGAGTCAGTCATGGAGGAGTCAGACATGGAGGAGACAGTCATGGAGGAGACAGTCATAGAGGAGACAGTCATAGAGGAGTCAGTCATGGAGGAGACAATCATGGAGGAGACAGTCATAGAGGAGACAGTCATAGAGGAGACAGTCATGGAGGAGACAGTCATAGAGAACACAGTCATGGAGGAGATAGTCATAGAGGAGATAGTCATAGAGGAGACAGTCATAGAGGAGACAGTCATAGAGGAGACAGTCATGGAGGAGACAGTCATAAAGGAGTCAGTCATGGAGGAGACAGTCATAGAGGAGACAGTCATGGAGGAGTCAGTCATGGAGGAGACAGTCATAGAGGAGACAGTCATGGAGGAGTCAGTCATGGAGGAGACAGTCATAGAGGAGTCAGTCATGGAGGAGACAGTCATAGAGGAGACAGTCATGGAGGAGTCAGTCATGGAGGAGACAGTCATGGAGGAGACATTCATGGAGGAGTCAGTCATGGAGGAGTCAGTCATGGAGTAGATAGTCGTGGAGGAGACAGTCTTGGAGGAGACAGTCTTGGAGGAGACAGTCATGGAGGAGTCAGTCATGGTGGAGACAGTCATAGAGGAGACAGTCATGGTGGAGACAGTCATAGAGGAGACAGTCATGGAGGAGACAGTCATGGAGGAGACAGTCATAGAGGAGACAGTCATAGAGGAGACAGTCATGGTGGAGACAGTCAGAGGAGACAGTCATATAGGAGACAGTCATATAGGAGACAGTCATAGAGGAGACAGTCATGGAGGAGACAGTCATAGAGGAGACAGTCATAGAGGAGTCAGTCATGGAGGAGTCAGTCATGGAGGAGTCAGTCATGGAGTAGATAGTCGTGGAGGAGACAGTCATGGAGGAGACAGTCATGGAGGAGACAGTCATAGAGAACACAGTCATAGAGGAGACAGTCATGGAGGAGACAGTCATAGAGAACACAGTCATAGAGAACACAGTCATGGAGAACACAGCCATAGAGGAGACAGTCATGGAGGAGACAGTCATAGAGAACACAGTCATGGAGGAGACAGTCATGGAGGAGACAGTCTGCTCCATGCTCACAGTTTGTATTTTTAATATGCATTAAATGAGTTAATTTTCAGTGCTGGATCCTTTCGCTTTTTGTTTGCGCCCCATATGGAGCGAACTTAAGAGCTGAGCTGAGAATTGTGTCTTTTCCATCATTGCAATGTGCCAAAAAATGCAATTAGAAACTAAAAATAAAATCGAAATGTCGTATCTATGCCATAAAATCATCAATAAAAACTTCAACTCTCTTCATAAAAAAACAAGTGAATGGACATAAAAGTGGACGTTACTGGAAAAATGGATGTTAGGATTCTCAGGAACTGGTGACAAAAAAAAGTTTTTGTTTCAAGTTTCCGATTTTTTTTTTCACCACTTACAAAAGATATACAAGTTTAGCATCACTGTAATTGTAGTGACCTGGAGAATCATATTGCCAGGTCATTTTCACAGCACAATGAACAGTGTAAGAACAGAATAAAAAAAAAAGAGAAATGCAGAGTTGCGTTTTTTTGTACAATTGCACCACATTTGGGTTCCCCCTTCCATTTTTCAGTATATTGAATGCTAAAATAAACGGTGTCATTGAAATTTACAACTCGTCCTGCAAAAAACAAGCCCTCATAGAGCTATCTTGGCAAAATAATGGTGAAGTTATGAGTCCGTATCCGCGCAGTTTCAAAGTTGCCCAGGTGCCGGACCGGGATTCCAGCTGCACGATCTGGCACGGGGGAAATTAAAGGGAAAATAAAAAAAACAAGAATTAAGCGAGAGTTTCATACTTATGGTGACTGGGTGTCATGGTGGCAAACTGCTTACGGGTCGCGCATTCACTTCCTGCACTGTGCATTAGGCTTAACGCATACACACAGCTTTCATCGCCCACCAGTCGTCCTGTCATCTGTGATATATTGCAGTCAGACGTGCCCCCAGCCTGTGACAGCATCTGCCGGCAGTCATCGCTCAGCGCAGCTCAGTCATACTCTACACTCAGCTGGCGGTCGTGTTCTATGGCTGCTCGCTGTGAGATGTAGCAGAGCTTGAAGTGGCGTGGAACTTTGTGAGAATTACGTCGGACCTGGAGGGGTGTATTGGGGTTAATAAAGTAGTGAAAGAGGGGGTGTTTTGGTATTTTAGTCCAAATAAAGGATTTTTTCACTGTGTTTATACTTTCATTTACAGGTTAGTGATGCAGATATCTCATATACGCCTGTGCCATCACTCATCTAGGGTTTAGTAGCAGCTGTGCGCTGTTATTAACCCCTGCTATTACCCCGATTGCCACTATACAAGGGCAAGGGAAAAGCCGGTAAAGTAGTAACAAAAAAAAATGCAAAATTGGTGCTGAAATCTGGTGCAGACAATTTCAGCACCAAATGTGCACCTCCTGGCACAAAACTGCAGCAAAAAGCCTGGGAAAAAAAGCCACGAGAATAAACCGTGGCAAAAAACATGTTTTTTTGCCAAGAGGTATAGATTGGGTGCAGGAATATGGTGTAAAAATTTCAGCACCAAATCTGCATCTCTTGGCCAAAAATAATGCAGGTCTGTGAACTCAGTGAGCTCCACCTGAGGTCTGGTTACCTGCCATCACAGGTGAAGGACCATGGGAACCTCCAGCTGTGACCGCAAACTACCTGAGTGACATCACCACTCATTCTCGTTGCACAGCTCATTCATTCTCTGGAGCTCACAGCGAGTAGTCATGTTCTATGGCCGCTCACTGTGATAGTCAGATGTAGCAGAGGTGAATATCCGTGGGACCTCGTGTGGATTACGACGGACCTGCACAGGTGTGTTGGGGGTTAATAAAGTGGTGGAAGAGGGTGTGTTTTTGTATTTTATTCCAAATAAAGGATTTTTTCTCTGTGTTTGTACTTATTTACTTTCATGTACAGGTTAGTGATGCAGGTATATCATAGACACCTGTGCCATCACTATCCTAGGGTTTAGTAGCAACTGTGTGCTGAGATTGCCACCGCACCACGGCAATGGGAAGTATCGGTAAAGCATCGGGATTGTCACATCTAATGGATGCCGCAATACTGGATGGCTGCAGGCTGAGAATACCAGCACCCAGCTGGCTTTATCTTGGCTGGGAATCAAAATTGGGGGAGACCGCACGTCATTTTTTTCTTTTAATTATTTATTGAAATAATAATAATAATAATAATAATAATAATAAAAAAGAATAAAGCCACATACGGTTTCTTTTAGGCCGAAATCACACTTGCGAGGGACTCGTGCGAGTCTCGTGTGGCATCACCTGGCGCCGCCGCACACTCTTCTGACACGAGCAGGTCGGCAGCATGTATTTCTATATACCTGCACGTTCCTGTCAGGAGAGTGTGCAGCTGCCAGGTGATGCGATGCAAGTCCCTTGAACGTGTGACTCTGGGCTTATTTTGATACACAGCACAGATAAAGCCCAACAGCTGGGGGCTGCAGCCGTGGGCTTTATTTGTACTGGCATCAGAATACGGGGACCCTGCACTGATTGTTTTATTTATTTTTTATACCACCATACTGATGTGACGCCCTGGCCTATCAGGTCGTCACAGGACATTGTGCAATCTGCCCTTCTGCATGGTGTCCATCTCCTCCTTGGTTACAGGTCCCTGGCCTTTGGTGTTGCTAAGAACAAGCTAATCAAAATCCTACAAACACTCTGCACCACACCCACCAAACACACCAATGGGTAGCCTGAAGGGAATAGGGCCGCCCATTTGGGGGGTTGGTTAGGGAGGGTCAGGAGTGTCAGGAGTAGTCAGTCAAGTGGTGACTCTCGAGAGGAGAGGTCACACGTTAGTCGGAGGAGGTCAGGAGCTGGGCTCCTTGTTAGTACTAGGTGGCAGATGTTGGTCTGGGCCTGGTAGGAGCTAGAACCCCAGTCGCAAGGGATCGTGTCAAGGGGCACGGAACTGCCGAGCAGGGCAGCCGGCGGCCTTGAGCCATCTCCAAGCAGGGGCCAGGGCACGGCGGGGTAGCCCTAGGCCGGGAAGTAGCTTCAAGCATCCTGGTAATTTATCCGACTTGGCGAAGACTTCATGATTCGTCCTCCACCCGCTCCAAAATCGGGGTACTGTGACTGCTCTTTGCCTTCAATATAGCATGAAATCATCATTTCTTCTAGGTGCACTTGTACACAGTTTTTGAAGAAACTCGGCAGGAGGTTGTTCCAAACATCTTGGAGAAGTAACTACAGATCTTCTGTGGCTGTCGCTTGTGCAAATTGCAAATCCTTCTGTCTCCTCATGTGATCCCAGACCGACTCAATGATGTTGAAATCAGGACTCTGAGGGGCCGAATCATTACTTTCCAGTGTCTGTGTTCTTTTTTCACTAACATTAGTTCCTAATGACATTGGTTGTATGTTTGGGGTCATTGTTCTCCTGCAGAATAAAATTAGAACCAATCAAAAGCCTCCAAGATAGTATTTCATGTTGGATAATTATCTGCCTTTATTTCTCAGCATTAAGACACCAATACTTTTCACCAAACCCCCAACTTTAATTGCTAAAACGCAGCCCAAAACTATCTCCACTTCCTTCACTCTCATTATTTTACCACTCTCCAGACTTTTGGGGAACAAGCTGCCTTCTGTTGCAGCCAACTATTTCACATATTAGTTTATCAGTCCAGAACACCTGTTGCCATTTTTCTTCATATTAAGTTATCTTTCTCTGTGTTGATTTCCTTGTAAAGCTTAGCATAATCTGCAAATATCGACATTCTACTCTTCATACATCTACAATATCATTAATAAATACATTAAAAAGAAGAAGCCCCAATACCGACCCCTGTTGCACCACACTATTAATTTTGGTCCAATCTGAGTGTTCTATTATGTATCTGTGTGCAGGGTATGGAAGACATTATAGTAGCTAGTCTGCATCTACTAGCTCAGAAACATATAAAAATTAGAGTTATATCCTATAGAAGGAAAAATGGAGTTTACAAGTCTTTTAATAGTGTTAGGGCCAGGTGGACGGGCAGACCCAGGAGGTGGATCCACTGGGCCGAACTCCTTGATGATGGTAAGGGGTCCGGTAGCTGGAGCACTACAGGTAGCAGGACAGTCCGTGCACAGGAGTATAATGGAGAAGTCCCTGGGACCACGGAGTCACTGATGGTAGTCCGGGTGACGGAGCTCAGGTTCGGAAGCCGAGATGATGTCAGGCGGAGTCCGGAACCGTTGGAGCGAGATGACGGGTCACCGCAGGGATCAGAGATGGTACGGACTGTCAGGATGGCAGATAGACAGCGTTCGGGGTTCGGGATTCGGCAGGACCGGATGGCAAGGCAGGATCGGCTCTAGAAGAAAGAGAGGTGAGTATCTCACAGGAACACAAGGAGACCTGACTCCTAGCTTGGGAAACACGAAGAACAGGCCCCGCCCACTTGGACACTAAACCCCTTTATACCCTGTACCTGTGTGCTTCATTTCCTGTCAGTGGACGCTGGCCCTTTAAGAAAGGGTCAATGACCGCGCGCGCGCCCTAATGCGCATGCGCGAGTCCCGGGTGCCAGAAGCCAGAGCAGGAAGCGGTGAGGAGGAAGCAGCAGAGCCGGGCTGGGGCTGAGAAGCCGACGGACACCGGGAGCGGGGGCCAGGACGCCTGGGAAGCGCAGGCAATGGAGGCTGGAGACCGGGGAGCGGCAGAGACCGGACAGAAGAACCGGGGAGCGACGCAGGGAAGCCGGGGAGCGTGGCAGGTGAGCCGGGGAGCAGAGCAGGGGACCCGGGGAGCGTGACAGTACCCCCCCCCCCACGCCCCCCTCCCCGCAATCGGGACAGGAAGGCACGGATCAGAGGAGTGCCCACATTCTCCCGGGGCTCCCAGGACCTATCCTCAGGACCATACCCTGCCCAGTCCACCAGGAAGAACTGTCGACCCCGTACGGTTTTCATGGCCACGATATCCCTTACCGCATAGATGTCGTCATCGGCAATAGGAGGAGGGGCCGAAGTGGCAGCAGCGGAGAAGGGACCAAGGACAACCGGCTTGAGCAGGGAGACGTGGAAGGAGTTGGGTATCCTCATCGTGGCCGGGAGCTGTAGCTTGTAGGAGACCTCATTGATCTTGCTGAGGACTTTAAACGGCCCGATGTAGCGAGGTCCCAGCTTGTAGGATGGTAGCTTCAATCGGACGTACTTGGAAGCAAGCCAGACGAGATCTCCAGGAGAGAAACACGGAGGGTCCAGACGTCTCTTGTCTGCGTGTCTCTTCATCCGCAGGGAGGCACGTGCAAGGGACGCCTTAACAGAGTCCCAAATGGTTGTAAAGTCACGGGCTACAGCATCAGCAGCAGGGACATCCGAGGAAGAGGATACAGGCAATGGGACGGAAGGCTGAAGTCCGTAAACGACATGGAAGGGAGAGCTGGAGGAGGACTCACTGACGTGGTGGTTATGGGAGAATTCAGCCCAAGGAAGAAGCGTGGACCAGTCGTCATGATGGGCGTTGACGTAGTGACGTAAGAAGGAGGTCAAGATCTGATTGACCCGTTCCACTTGGCCGTTCGACTGAGGATGGTAGGCTGAAGAAAAGTCCAGAGTCACTCCCAGATGTTTGCAGAGAGCCCTCCAGAAGCGGGAGGTGAACTGAGTTCCTCTGTCAGGCACAATGTGTGACGGAAAGCCATGCAAGCGGAAGATGTGATGTATATAGGCGTCAGCGAGTTCCTGGGCAGAGGGCAGTCCTGCCATAGGGACGAAATGAGCCATTTTAGAGAACCGATCCACCACGACCCATATGACTGTGTGTCCGGAGGACAATGGCAAGTCCGTAATAAAGTCCATCGCAATGTGTTGCCACGGAACTGAGGGTATAGGCAGAGGCAGAAGACGGCCATATGGCAGGTGTTTGGGCGTCTTGTTCCTGGCACAAGAGGAGCAGGCAGAGACAAAAGAAGCGACGTCCGTGCGAAGGGATGGCCACCAGTAATGACGTACAATCGCACTCCATGTTCTCTTCTGACCAGCATGACCGGCTGTTTTCGAGGCATGGCCCCAGTGTAACACTTTTTGCCTGTCAGTCTCAGAGACATAGGTCTTCCCGGGCGGTATCTGGGCCAGGGTGACAGGGGCCACTGGAATGATTTTACTAGGACAGATGATGGGTTGGGATGTCTCCTCCTCCTGCTCCATGGGCATGAATGACCTGGACAAGGCATCTGCGCGTACATTCTTGTCCGCGGGTCGGAAATGGAGCTGGAAATCGAATCTGGCAAAGAACAAGCACCACCTGGCTTGCCGTGGGTTCAGTCGCTGAGCAGACCGCAGGTATTCCAGGTTCTTGTGGTCCGTGTAAATAATAACGGGGTACACTGCTCCTTCCAGAAGGTAGCGCCATTCTTCCAGAGCCAGTTTGACTGCCAATAGCTCTCGGTCACCGATGGTGTAGTTGCGTTCAGGCGCTGAGAAGCTCTTGGAGAAGAAACCGCAAGTCACCATCTTCCCGGAGGAGGACTTCTGCATGAGCACTGCTCCGGCTCCCGAGGAGGAGGCATCCACCTCCAAGGTGAACTGTCGGTTTAACTCCGGACGGTGGAGTACAGGAGAGGAGGCAAATGCCCGCTTCAGAGAGCCAAACGCGGCGTCGGCCGCAGGAGACCAGTCCTTTGGATTAGCCCCCTTCTTGGTCAAGGCGGAGAGAGGAGCAGTCAGAGCAGAGAAGTGAGGGACGAACTGGCGGTAATAGTTGGCGAATCCCAGAAAGCGTTGGATTGCCTTCAGTCCAGAAGGAGGAGGCCAGTTGAGAATGGAGGAGACCTTCTTTGGATCCATCTGCAGTCCGGTATCGGAGATGATGTAACCCAGGAAGGGGAGAGAAGACTGCTCAAAGACACACTTCTCGTACTTGGCGTACAGACGATTCTCTCTCAGTCTTTGTAGAACCAGCTGCACGTTCTCTCTGTGGGTCTGGAGGTCCGGAGAGAAGACAAGGATATCATCCAGATACACCACCACACAGACGTAGAGAAGGTCCCGGAAAACGTCGTTCACCAATTCTTGAAAGACTGCTGGTGCGTTACACAGGCCGAAGGGCATCACACAGTATTCATAGTGCCCATCGCGAGTATTGAACGCGGTCTTCCATTCGTCCCCAGAGCGGATGCGGACCAGGTTGTAGGCACCCCGAAGATCCAACTTGGTGAACACACGAGCTCCTCTAAGCCGATCAAACAATTCGGGGATGAGCGGCAGGGGATACTTGTTTTTCACGGTGATTTGGTTCAATCCCCGGTAGTCTATGCATGGGCGTAAGTCGCCTTCTTTCTTCTTAACGAAGAAGAAGCCTGCTCCAGCAGGAGAGGAGGATCTCCGAATGAATCCCCTTGCCAGGCTCTCTGTGATGTAAGTAGACATGGCCCTTGTTTCGGCTGGAGACAGTGGATATATCCGTCCTCGAGGTGGTGTAGTTCCCGGGAGCAGGTCGATGGCACAATCGTAAGGACGATGTGGCGGAAGTACCTCTGACTCCTTTTTATCAAAGACGTCCGCGAAGGACCAATAGGCCGAGGGCAGTCCCGGTAGGGACTCTGGAACCGGAGGTCGTCGGATGGGTTGTATGGTCTTCAAACAGTTCTCATGGCAAGAAGAGCCCCATCGGGTGATTTCACCAGTGCCCCAGCTGACTGATGGTTCGTGTGTCCGTAACCAGGGAAGTCCCAGCAGGATTTGATGGGACATGTGTGGAAGGACGTAGAGAGCGATGTCCTCGGTGTGCAGGGCACCGATACGCAGTTCGACCGGCCTGGTGATCCAGGAGATGGTGTCAGAGAGGGGTCTCCCATCCACAGAGGCAATCACGAGGGGTTTGTCGAGTGGAGTAACAGGCACCTGGTACTTGTCCACCGTGGCCTGCTGGATGAAATTGCCTGCTGCCCCAGAATCGAGGTACGCCTCAGCCGTGAACCGCGTCTCTCCCGTTGTCACTTGCACAGTCCACGTAACCGGGTCTGAGAGAGTCCCAGCACCTAGGGTGGCCTCTCCTACCAACCCTAGGCTTTGGAGTTTCCCGGCCTCTCTGGACAGGAGCGTAGCAGGTGTGTGCCCTCTCCGCAGTAGAAGCAGAGGCCCTTGGCGAGCCGCTCTGCTCGGGGTTGTTCAGACTGCCGCACACGGTCGATCTGCATGGGCTCGTGGACGGAGACACCAGATGCCGTTGACTGAAGTACGGCGGGCTTCTGCGGAGGAGAGGAATGCCGTACCGGACGTCTCTCACGGGACACCTCTTTGGATCGCTCCTGAAAGCGAATGTCCACTCGAGTCGCTAGGGTAATCAGGGCATCCAGGGTGGACGGTACGTCACGACCAGCCAGCTCATCTTTAATGCGACCCGAGAGTCCTTCCCAGAAGGCGGCGGTTAGGGCCTCGTTGTTCCACCCGAGTTCCGAAGCCAAGGTGCGAAAACGGATGGCGTATTGACCCACCGTCAGAGTCCCCTGACGTAACCGGAGAAGAGATGAGGCAGACGCGGAGGCGCGTCCGGGCTCGTCAAAGGTGCCACGAAATGCCTGCAGGAACTCCTGGATGTTCGTGGTCACAGGATCCTCCCTTTCCCACAAGGGGTTCATCCACGCCAGTGCCTCACCCTCTAGATGGGACATGATGAAGGCGACCTTGGCTTGGTCGGAGGCAAACAAATGCGGCAGCTGCGTGAAATGGAGGGAGCATTGGTTTATGAATCCCCTGCAGGTCTTGGGATCTCCGGCGTACCGGGGTGGTGAGGCCAAACGAAGTCTGGAAGCATCCGAAGAGGTTGCCACGGGAGCTGGAGCCGTGGATTGTATAGTGGAAGCCCGAGATGCTGAAGATGTAACTGACGCTTGTAGCGTGTTCAGGCGGGCGTCCACAGAAGACATGAATTGCAGAATGCGGGTCTGAGTCTCACGCTGGCGTGTGAGTTCCTCCTGCAAGGCCGCTAGTGCTTCAGCGGGATCCATGGCCTGTTCTTACTGTTAGGGCCAGGTGGACGGGCAGACCCAGGAGGTGGATCCACTGGGCCGAACTCCTTGATGATGGTAAGGGGTCCGGTAGCTGGAGCACTACAGGTAGCAGGACAGTCCGTGCACAAGAGTATAATGGAGAAGTCCCTGGGACCACGGAGTCACTGATGGTAGTCCGGGTGACGGAGCTCAGGTTCGGAATCCGAGATGATGTCAGGCGGAGTCCGGAACCGTTGGAGCGAGATGACGGGTCACCGCAGGGATCAGAGATGGTACGGACTGTCAGGATGGCAGATAGACAGCGTTCGGGGTTCGGGATTCGGCAGGACCGGATGGCAAGGCAGGATCGGCTCTAGAAGAGAGAGAGGTGAGTATCTCACAGGAACACAAGGAGACCTGACTCCTAGCTTGGGAAACACGAAGAACAGGCCCCGCCCACTTGGACACTAAACCCCTTTATACCCTGTACCTGTGTGCTTCATTTCCTGTCAGTGGACGCTGGCCCTTTCAGAAAGGGTCAATGACCGCGCGCGCGCCCTAATGCGCATGCGCGAGTCCCGGGTGCCAGAAGCCAGAGCAGGAAGCGGTGAGGAGGAAGCAGCAGAGCCGGGCTGGGGCTGAGAAGCCGACGGGCGCCGGGAGCGGGGGCCAGGACGCCTGGGAAGCGCAGGCAATGGAGGCTGGAGACCGGGGAGCGGCGGAGACCGGACAGAAGAACCGGGGAGCGACGCAGGGAAGCCGGGGAGCGTGGCAGGTGAGCCGGGGAGCAGAGCAGGGGACCCGGGGAGCGTGACAAATAGCCATAAATACAGTTATTCTTCATGATCAAACAGACGGTTTATACTGAAAAGTCACCGGACAAACCAGCTACAATTTAAGTGAATAGGACTGTAGATGAGCCTATGTAAATATAAATCCTCAATTCTATTTTTCCTGAAAAAGAAAAAAAATAATTCCAGATGCCCGATTATTGGAATTTTCTCTAAATTCATGGATTATTACTGAGTTCTACCATAACTTCAAGTTAAATGACTGGATTTCCCCATGAAACAACTTTCAGATGAGTCATTCTGCGCAGCATTAACTTCCCTGTAAATCTCTAATTACTAAAGTCTTAAAAATGTCAGAGTGGTTTTATGGAATTTCAGATCTGAATATTAACTCCATCCAGAATGAAAAATGCAGTTCTGGGATGAATTATAGTAAAACTCGTTAAAGGGCTATTTTCAAGTTTGAAGTTAGTCCTCGGGGATAACATCCCGATCACTGGGCGTCCTTCCGCTGGGATCCCCATCGACTTTGAGAACGGAGTATGTGGAGCTGTGGTTAATCATGTGCACCTCCGCTCCATTCATTCTTATGGGAGTGCCAAAGAACTCGCCTATCTCCGACGGTCCCATTGAGAATGAATGGAGCGGCAGAACACATGATCGACCACTGCTCCTTGCACACGAGAGAAGGGATAACTTCCAAACTTGAGAATATCCTTTAAGTGTTATATTACAGAAAAGTAGAAACACTCCCGTCCATGGGTTGTGTCTGGTATTGCAGCTATGCGCCATTCACCCCATTAACCCCTTCCCAAGATTGGACGTACCGGTAAGTCCTATTTTGCGGTGCGTTCCTGAAAATGGAAATACCAGTATGTCCTGGTGATCGTACGGCTACAGAAACTTTGCCCTCACGATCACCCCCGGGAGCTCAGCTTACAGTGCCTACAAGTAGTATTCAACCCCCTGCAGATTTAGCAGGTTTACACATTCGGAATTAACTTGGCATTGTGACATTTGGACTGTAGATCAGCCTGGAAGTGTGAAATGCACTGCAGCAAAAAAGAATGTTATTTCTTTTTTTTTTTTTTTAAATTGTGAAAAGTTTATTCAGAGGGTCATTTATTATTCAACCCCTCAAACCACCAGAGTTCTGTTTGGTTCCCCTAAAGTATTAAGAGGTATTTCAGGCACAAAGAACAAGGAGCTTCACATGTTTGGATTAATTATCTCTTTTTCCAGCCTTTTCTGACTAATTAAGACCCTCCCCAAACTTGTGAACAGCACTCATACATGATCAACATGGGAAAGACAAAGGAGCATTCCAAGGCCATCAGAGACAAGATCGTGGAGGGTCACAAGGCTGGCAAGGGGTACAAAACCCTTTCCAAGGAGTTGGGCCTACCTGTCTCCACTGTTGGGAGCATCATCCGGAAGTGGAAGACTTATGGAACTACTGTTAGCCTTCCACGGCCTGGACAGCCTTTGAAAGTTTCCTCCCGTGCCGAGGCCAGGCTTGTCCGAAGAGTCAAGGCTAACCCAAGGACAACAAGGAAGGAGCTCCGGGAAGATCTCATGGCAGTGGGGACATTGGTTTCAGTCAATACGATAAGTAACGTACTCCACCGCAATGGTCTCCGTTCCAGACGAGCCCGTAAGGTACCTTTACTTTCAAAGCGTCATGTCAAGGCTCGTCTACAGTTTGCTCATGATCACTTGGAGGACTCTGAGACAGACTGGTTCAAGGTTCTCTGGTCTGATGAGACCAAGATCGAGATCTTTGGTGCCAACCACACACGTGACGTTTGGAGACTGGATGGCACTGCATACGACCCCAAGAATACCATCCCTACAGTCAAGCATGGTGGTGGCAGCATCATGCTGTGGGGCTGTTTCTCAGCCAAGGGGCCTGGCCATCTGGTCCGCATCCATGGGAAGATGGATAGCACGGCCTACCTGGAGATTTTGGCCAAGAACCTCCGCTCCTCCATCAAGGATCTTAAGATGGGTCGTCATTTCATCTTCCAACAAGACAATGACCCAAAGCACACAGCCAAGAAAACCATGGCCTGGTTCAAGAGGGAAAAAATCAAGGTGTTGCAATGGCCTAGTCAGTCTCCTGACCTTAACCCAATTGAAAACTTGTGGAAGGAGCTCAAGATTAAAGTCCACATGAGACACCCAAAGAACCTAGATAACTTGGAGAAGATCTGCATGGAGGAGTGGACCAAGATAACTCCAGAGACCTGTGCCGGCCTGATCAGGTCTTATAAAAGACTATTATTAGCTGTAATTGCAAACAAGGGTTATTCCACAAAATATTAAACCTAGGGGTTGAATAATAATTGACCCACACTTTTATGTTGAAAATTTATTAAAATTTAACTGAGCAACATAACTTGTTGGTTTGTAAGATTTATGCATCTGTTAATAAATCCTGCTCTTGTTTGAAGTTTGCAGGCTCTAACTTATTTGCATCTTATCAAACCTGCTAAATCTGCAGGGGGTTGAATACTACTTGTAGGCACTGTAAGTGATAGCTATACCTGGCTGTCACACCCAGGGCCAGTGCCCAAACCTCCCAAAGATGTTTAATCATGTAAATGTTTAGATGAATAGTGATCACAGAATTTAGAGTTGGCATGGGGAGGGAGTGCGCTCTCTTCCACCCAACTGGGTCATGAGGTTCTGATCATTGCAATGGCAACAGGAGGTCAAATGACGACCTCCGGGTCTACTGGCTACAGTGGCCTGTTAGACCATGCCAAGAGCAGTGTCCGTCTTTTTAAGCCTTCATAAAAGCACAGTCGGTCAGAGTTTTGTGCACTTCTAAAAAAGGACAGTGGTGGACAGAGGCCAGAGAGACGGAGTCCATAGTAACTCTGCTGTCTCACCCTCGGGGGTGTCATCTGAATCACGTCATTAGATGTAAACCCCAAAGTAAGTGCTCACAATAGAGCAAAGGATAAATTTGTTCCAAAATCTCATGTAAAATGTTCCCAGTAAAAGCTTCAACTCATTGCACAAAAAAAAACCAAGCCTCAACTCAGGTCCATCTGTCAATGAAAATATAAGGGGCTTCCACTTTATTGGTAACCCCAAGACTCTGAAAAAGTGCCAAGGCTTCCCCCAAAAAGAATTCCAGCAAAATCTACACTCCCAAATCTAAATGCATGCCTCCTTCTGAGCCCGACAATGTGCCTAAACCACATTTACCATCAACATCTTTTTCATTACTGTATTGAGGAAAGCCCACTCAATTTAATAAGTGAATGTCTAGAGAAGAATGAGCTGGGCACAATCTATGGGCACCACAATGTATGGGCACTACAATGTACGGGAACTACAATGGCAGACTTGCAATTTTCACTCAACAATTTCAATTGCTGTTTGTTTCTGGAAAACACCCATGGAGTCAAAAAAGTCACTTCACCTGTGGATAAATTCACAGATGAGCGTCATTTCCAAAATGGGGACACTTGTGGGGGTATTCTGCTGTTATGGCAATTAGGGGCTATGTATATGAAGTCTGCAAACTATTCTAGGAAAATATGTACTAGAGGGTCAAATAGTGCTCCTTCCCTCCCTCGCAGGTCTTGCTGTGTGGGCTAAGTAGTACTGTACAGCCACATATGTGCTATTGCAACGCTACGCTGAAATTGTGCGCCACATTTTTCTGCCGGTGCCATTGTTACTCATTTTCCCCATGTGATAATGTAAAATCTGGGGCTAAAACAAAAGTTTGTGGTAAAATTGGACTTATTTTTTTCTTCACCACCCAATGGTTTAAAATTCTGTGACACATCTGTGGTGTTAATATAATCACCACACACTCTGGATCAGGGGTCTCAAACACGCGGCCCGCGGGCCGCATGCGGCCCTTCAGGTGGCTTCTTGCGGCCCGCTGGCCCGTGGACGCGGTAAAGATGGCGACCGGTGCAAGGGGCCGCAGCCGCCAGCTATTTACTTCAGTTTACAGTTTTGCCTTTGCCGCGCACAGTGAAGTTCTCGCTGCAGAACGCAATAACAGCCGCCTGCCAATCAGAGGCAAGCACCTGCTGCATATGACCTCAGATGCTTGCCTGTGATTGGCCAGTGGCTGTTATGCAGTGAGAACTGCTCTGCACGCGCCGGCAGAAAGTTCAGCGGTGACAGCAGCTGTGATCATTACCGGGTCCACGTGCCTGCGTGCTGCCGACGGAGGATAGGTGAGCAGAATGTTTGTGTGTGTGTGTTTTTCTATTGCTGGCTGAGGCTGCACTGTGTGTGTGTGTGTGTGTGTGTGTGTGTGTGATTCTGTTGCTGGCTGAGGCTGCACAGTGTGTGTGTGTGTGTGTGTGTGATTCTGTTGCTGGCTGAGGCTGCACAGGGTGTGTGTGTGTGTGTGTGTGATTCTGTTGCTGGCTGAGGCTGCACAGGGTGTGTGTGTGTGTGTGTGTGTGTGTGTGTGTGTGTGTGTGTGTGTGTGTGATTCTGTTGCTGGCTGAGGCTGCACAGGGTGTGTGTGTGTGATTCTGTTGCTGGCTGAGGCTGCACAGGGTGTGTGTGTGTGTGTGTGTGTGTGTGTGTGATTCTGTTGCTGGCTGAGGCTGCACAGGGTGTGTGTGTGTGATTCTGTTTCTGGCTGAGGCTGCACAGGGTGTGTGTGTGTGTATGTGTGTGTGTGATTCTGTTGCTGGCTGAGGCTGCACAGGGTGTGTATGTGTGTGTGTGTGTGTGTGTGTGTGATTCTGTTGCTGGCGGAGGCTGCACAGGGTGTGTTTGTGTGTGTGTGTGTGTGTGTGTTTGATTCTGTTGCTGGCTGAGGCTGCACAGGGTGTGTGTGTGTGATTCTGTTGCTGGCTGAAGCTGCACAGGGTGTGTGTGTGTGTGTGTGTGTGTGTGTGTGTGTGTGTGTGTGTGTGTGTGTGATTCTGTTGCTGGCTGAGGCTGCACAGGGTGTGTGTACGTGTGGGGACATGCATGGGGCACATTACCACAAGAAGGGGACCTGCATGAAGCACATTACCACAAGAAGGGGATCTGCATATGGGGCACATTACCACAAGAAGGGGACCTGCATGGGGCACATTATTATAAGAAGGGGACCTGAATGAGGGCACATTACCACAAGAAGGGGACCTGCATATGGGGCACATTACCACAAGAAGGGGACCTGCATGGGGCACAATATTATAAGAAGGGGACCTGAATGAGGACACATTACTACAAGAAGGAGTCCTGCATGGGGCACATTACTACAAGAAGGGGAGCTGCATGGGGGAACATTAATGCAAGAAGAGGACCTGCATGGGGCACATTGCTACAAGGGGACAAGGATGCGCACATTTTTACAGAATGGGGAACAGGAGGGGCACATTACTACAAGATGTTGGCCAAAATTACTATGCGGTGCTTATTGTAAAACTGTATTACGGTACTTACAAAAAGGGGGAAAAATGTAAATAAAAAAAAGTGTTTTATAATATATATTATACACACATACAAAAAAAGTACACATTTGTTATGATAGACAAATGAAAAATGTTCAAAAACAGTGATCCAAGGGTGTATAGAAAGAAAAAATGGTACCACTAACAATGTCACTTTGTCCTGAAAAAAATGCGGCCCCTCAAATTATTTTTTTTCTGTGTGCGGCCCATACACCCGGCCGAGTTTGAGACCCCTGCTCTAGATGAATTCATTAAGGGGTGTATTTTGTAAAATGGGGTCACTTATGGGGCTTCTGCTGTTCTGGCACCTCAGGGGCCAATTTGACATGGCACCTGCCAAACAACAAAATCCCCATCGATATTTCATTTGTGCTCCTTGAAGTGCCATAATAATGGGGCGTAATGTCTTCCGGGTTTGGTGCTGTCTCTCTGGTTTCGGGACGGTCCGGAGGTATGCTTGCAGACTTGACAGTTGAAGGAAGTTGCAAATGAACGTTTAGTTCGACAATATTTGGATTGTGGCATCATTTCAGAATGTGAAAAGTTATTTTATTGTTCTGCATCCTGAATCTCTAGTTCCATTGTTCACAGCGATCACTCACAGCACTTCTCCATTTAGAGAATTGCACATAATATTCCATTACAGCAAGGAGGGTTCTGTACTGAGTGCACAGGACCCCCATCCTTGGGATCACTAGTGGTCCTGATAGATTTTTTTCAGACATTTATAATTCCAGTATTCTTTTATTAAGTTGTCCAGATATTAATATCCAATTATATCTGCAACAGCTTTTACCCTATGTGAATGGTGAAATGCACAATGAAAATTATCAGTAATCTGTAGATTTTTTACACATTGTGTAAATTAGATTTGGTAAAATCTAACTCAATTTGCTGGTACTATAATGTGCTATGGATTTTTGGAACATTTTGAAAGATGGAAAACCTACAGTTTCATTTGAACAAGACCTTAATGTGCGCACGTTGCTTTTTACCTGCTTTTTACCTGCTTTTTTGCTGCTTTTTCTTCTGCGCTGTTTAATGCCAAAATGGATGTGTTCTTCTATTCAAGCAAAGTCTATGGGAATTTGGGTTTCTTGTTCACACTATGTTGTTCAAAATGCTGCCTTTTTGTGGCAGAACTTTGGTCAAAAACTCAGCTTTTCAAAGAAGCAACATGTCAATTGTTTTTGCCATTTGGGTTTTGCACTGCAAAGCTGAGTTTTTGACCAAAGTTCTGCCACAAAAAGGCAGCATTTTGAACAACATAGTGTGAACAAGAAACCCAAATTCCCATAGACTTTGCTTGAATAGAAGAACACATCCATTTTGGCATTAATCAGCGCAGAAGAAAAAGCAGCAAAAAAGCAGGTAAAAAGCAGGTAAAAAGCAACGTGCGCACATACCCTAAGGGCTCGCTAACGACACCATATTTTCGGTCCAAGTATGATAGGAACAATGTTATTCTATAGGGCCGCGCATATGTCCGATTTTTTTTTCATTGGACATTTATTTATATACTAGCTGTACTACCCGGCTTCGCCCGGGTTAATAACTGCTGTTATCAAAATAGAAACCACAAAACAAATAGATATAAATGCAATTATAATGTCTGTCTCCCCCTCTGTATATATCTCTATGTCTCTCTCTTTGTCTGTCTTTCTCTTTCCCTGTCTGTCTCTGACTGTCTGTCTCTTTCTCTGTCTGTCTCAATCTCTTTCCCTGTCTGTCTATCTATCTCTGCCACTTTCCCTGTCTGTCTCTTTCCGTCTGACTCTTTCCCTCTCTTTCCCTGTCTGTCTTTTTCCCTCTGTCTCTTTCCCTGTCTGTCTCTTTGTCTGTCTCTTTACCTGTCTTTGTCTGTCTCTTACCCTGTCTGTCTTTCCCTTTCTTTCCCTGTCTGTCTGTTTCCCTGTGTCTGTCTCTGTCTCTTTGTCTGTGTATGTCTCTTTACCTGTCTGTCTCTTAACCTGTCTCTCTTTCCCTCTCTTTCCCTGTCTGTCTCTTCCCCTGTCAGTCTGTCTCTTTGTCTGTGTCTGTCTCTTACCCGTCTATGTCTGTTTCTTACCCTGTCTGTGTCTGCCTCTTTCCCTGTCTGTGTCTGTCTCTTTGCCTGGCTGCATTGTGACACGCCAACATTCCATATAAGGGCGTGGCTGCGCATCCTTCTGAAGTTCTGGCTGCACTGTGGCTCCCAGCTCCATTCGCTTTAATGGAGGCATGTTTTTTGGCGAATAACTGTAAAGCGCGGGGTTAAAATTTCCCCTCAAAACATAGCCTATAACGCTCTCGGGGTCCAGACATGTGAGTGTGCAAAATTTTGTGGCTGTAGCTGCGATGGTGCAGATGCCAATCCCGGACACACACACACATACATACATTCAGCTTTATATATTAGATTAAAAAGCATAATAATAAAAAAAACCACAAAAAAGAAATCTAAGAAAAGAGGACTCCACATTAGTTAATACCAAGTAATACCAATATTTTATAAAACAGACATTGACTAAATTCCACTTGATCTGTATAGTGGGTTCATTGCTGCATTTTGTCCACATGGCATTTCCCAGTGCAAATTCTTATATTTGCAATTTCTAAGGTGTCGGCCTCCTAACATTGCTGAATATAAGGTGAATAATACACAGGCATTTTCTATTTGTCGCACTATTGTATATAATCTCTGAGAGGTTGTCAGAAGCCAGGACTAAAGCCCCAGAATTTGATAAATGATGCATTTCCCAGCACAGGGTCTATTTCTAAACTATCATCACTTTTGGGAAAATAATAGAAAGTGAAAAAAATCAAGAATGTGAAAACCCCCTTTTAAAATGTGCATAATCATCCACAGAACTTAATCATATCCTCAACTTCTTCATCTGTCTGATAAAGAAACTCATTTTTAGGGGATTCCCTGTGGTGTGGATAGCATGTGCGTGGTTATGTGTGGAGAGTAGATCTCTCTTGATATCTGTGTCACCCGGTGCTAGACTCTGCCCCTCCCTGTTCCTTATTAAAGTGGCACCCAGATGTGACGATGGCTTCTTCTTCTTTCTTTTTTTTCAAGTTTTGCTGAGTTCTAATCTTGTGACAGTAAGTCAATCCACTGCGTCATCCATCACGGATTGGAGTCTCCCAGGTAGTGTCCCCAGAGCAGCCTCCAATATCAAGTAGCTATGACTTGTAGATGGCATACACATACGAGGTACAGAGGTGTAGTCGTAGTCAGGGAAGGCAAATGTGCCGCCCCCGTGCCAGCCCACAGTGTGTGGTGAGGTGGGACACCACCGCTGCTATTGCGGGGCACCCGGGGGAGATGTTGTGCAGCAAGTTGTTAACCCCTCCGTGGGCAGAGATGGTGGCCCCGGGACCCGATGGCTCTGGTGCAGGAAGAATGACGACCGCAGGGGGTGTTGGTGTACTCACTTTGAGGAAAACACACAAGTCTCTGGTAAACCAAGGTGGTGGTGGCCGGTGCCGCGGCCGGTTGCATTCGGAGTCCCCCAACCGGCTGGTGGTCTCTATCCTTTTCCTGCACCGTTTTTAGTAGAAAATGACTTCCCAGTATAAAACGTAGGAATCCGCTCCCAGCTGGATGTGGCCTAAGGAGCCATGCCCGCAGACGCTGGCCCGTGGGATCTATGGGCCCTGGCGGTGACCTCTTATCCCTAATCGGTGGGCTGTTGTCTTCTATGAGGGACTTTGGGTGGGACAGAACCTTTAGTCCTGGCCTCAATTGGTTAATTAACCAGTTCCACTTGTTTCTGGCTCCTGGATGCGAGTACCCCCCTTTGTGCTACGGTTTCCGGGTCGGTTCCCCGTGTCGGTACCGGCGGGCTACAACCCTGGCCTGGTCCACCTCGGTTCCACCGAGCCCTCTTCCAGTCTCTCCTGACGGAGACCACCGTCTGCCTCCTAGCCAAGGCACCAGGGCTCCTACCCTGGTACCTGTCAGTTTGGTTCAGGCCTGACACACAGGCCTGACCTCCACTCACACTCCTCTCTAAAGCTAATCTAGGGCTTAACTGCTTGTTTTCCCGCCCTGGGCTGTCTAGACCCCTGGGTTGGCGTGCACCAACCATCTGGTCACGCCCACTGGTGTGTCTATCTGTCCCTAAGAGGGTGACTAGGGTTTACTGGATGGCTGTGTGTTTCCTAATGAGGGAAGGTGTTATGCAGGGGCCTATTTGTGACTACCTGTTTTTTTCCCAGGGCGTCACACAAACAGTTTCTACTCTTTTGCAAAGCATTTTTAAATACTTGTAAAACAAAAAAAACAATATGAATTTCAAATGCTTGTTTACGTGTTTTTGGTGGCTTTTTTTTATTTTGTCACCTGTAGATGAGTTTTTCAACTCCTATAGGGAAGCACACCTAAAGTGTGCAGACCGGATCAGATGTCATCACACCCTCTGTAGTGAGTACCAAACACATATTGGCTCCTCAACAAGACAAATTGAATCAGTCAGTTCTAGGTGGCTTTCTTTATAGCCATTCATCGTGGAGATATATTATTTTAAACATGTCAATCTTCAACTTTCAGAAAACAAAGAAGCTGCCTTTTCCCAGCTCTCTGTACTCTGCCTCCCTATGTCACTGCAGCTCTCTCACATTCTGGGTTTCAGTGAGATCCACACTCCAGTTTTTCACTACAGAAGTTTCTGACTCTTAGGGGTACTTTGCACGTTGCAACATCGCTAGCATTGGCTAGCGATGCCGAGCGCGATAGTCCCCGCCCCTGTCGCACATGCGATATCTTGTGATAGCTGCCGTAGCGAACATTATCGCTACGGCAGCTTCACACGAACTTACCTGCCCTGCGACGTCGCTCTGGCTGACGACCCGCTTCCTTCCTAAGGGGGCGGGTCGTGCGGCGTCACAGCAACGTCACACGGCAGGCGGCCAATAGAAGCGGAGGGGCGTAGATGGGCGGGACGTAAACATCCCGCCCACCTCCTTCCTTCCGCATAGCCGGTGGAGGCGGGTAAGGAGATGGTCCTCGCTCCTGCGGTGTCACACACAGCGATGTGTGCTGCCGCAGGAACGAGGAACAATATCGTATCTCCTATTGGTGCGACATTATGAAAATGACCAACACTACACAGATCAACGATTTTTGACGCTTTTGTGATCGTTTATCGGTGCATCTAGGCTTTACACGTTGCGACATCGTTACCGGCGCCGGATGTGCGTCACTTTCGATTTGACCCCGACGATATCACAGTAGCGATGTCGCAGCGTGCAAAGTACCCCTTAAGGCATTGTTTAGTACTCAGACAACTCCTTTTCAATTGCTATATTCCTACTCCTGCTATACTTACCTCAGGTGCTTGTGACATTCCAGGGCCATACATATACCAAGATGGTGCCATATGTACTAGGATGGAGACATATATAACAGGATGTGCACAGGATGGGGACATATATACCAGGATCTGTGCCAAAGATACAAGGATGGTCCACATATATACAAGGTTGTGGATCATATATACAAGGATGAGGAACATATATACCAGGATGAGGGACATCTATACCACAATGAGGGACATATATACCAGGATGGGGGACCTGTATACCATGATGGGAACATCTATACCAGTATGAGGGACATATATACCAGGATAGGGGATATATATACCAGAATTAGCCCAGGATGAGGGTCATATATACAGGATGAGAGACATCTTTACCAGGATGAGGGACATATATACCAGGATGAGGGACATATATACCAGGATGGGGACATATATACCAGGATTGGGGACATATATACCAGGATGAGGGACAGCTATACCAGGATGAGGGACAGCTATACCAGGATGGGGGACATATATACCAGGATGAGTGACATCTATACCAGAATAAGGGACATATATACCAGGATGGGGGACATATAAACCAGAATGAGCCCAGGATGACGGACATCTATACCAGGATCTGTGCCAAAGATTCCAGGATGGTCCACATATATACCAGGATGTGGATCATATATACAAGGATGAGGAACATATATACCAGGATGAGGGACATATATACCAGGATGAGGGACATATATACCAGGATGGGGACATATATACCAGGATTGGGGACATATATACCAGGATGAGGGACAGCTATACCAGGATGAGGGACAGCTATACCAGGATGGGGGACATATATACCAGGATGAGTGACATCTATACCAGAATAAGGGACATATATACCAGGATGGGGGACATATAAACCAGAATGAGCCCAGGATGAGGGACATCTATATCAGGATCTGTGCCAAAGATACCAGGATGGTCCACATATATACCAGGATGTGGATCATATATACAAGGATGAGGAACATATATACCAGGATGAGGGACATCTATACCAGTATGAGGGACATATATACCAGGATAGGGGATATATATATCACAATTAGCCCAGGATGAGGGTCATATATACAGGATGAGGGATATCTTTACCAGGATGAGAGACATATATACCAGTATGAGGGACATCTATACCAGGATGGGGACATATATACCAGGATTGGGGACATATATACCAGGATGAGGGACAGCTATACCAGGATGAGGGACAGCTATACCAGGATGGGGGACATATATATCAGGATGAGTGACATCTATACCAGAATAAGGGACATATATACCAGGATGGGGGACATATAAACCAGAATGAGCCCAGGATGAGGGACATCTATACCAGGATGAGGGTTATATATACCAGGATGAGGGACATATATGCCAGGATGGGGGATATATATACCAGAATGAGCCCAGGATGAGGGTCATATATACAGGATGAGGCCATATATACCAGGATGGGACAAGTATGGGGAACATATATACCTGGATGGGGGACAGTAGTACAGAATTGGGGGACATTACCCCCATAGCAGTGTGAGCAGCAGATTACCACCTCATAACAGTACATCATGACCACATTTTTTGCTTCAATTTTTTTTCCTATTTTCCTCCTCTAACATCTAAATACGTCTTCTTAGGCCCCTTTCACACATCAGTTTTTTGCCATCAGTCGCAATCCGTCGTTTTGTGAAAAAAGGGATCTAGAGCTGGATCCTTTTTTTTCTCATTAACTTGTATTAGCGACGGATTGCGACGGATAGCCTCACGTTTCATCCACGGATCCGTCAAAACATGTTTGTCCAGCCGACGGAACCGACGTACACATGAACGTTTTTTGTGTGCGTCGATAAAACGGACTGCAACGGATCCGTTGTCGTCCGTCGTTTGTTATAATGGAAGCCTATGGTCGCTGGATGCATTGCAATCCGTCAAATGATCTGCCATTTGACGGCTTTGATTGGATCCGTAGCATCCGTCACATCAGTCACAAAACGGATTGTGACTGATGACAAAAAACTGATGAGTGAAAGGGGCTAGTCTGATAAATACAGTAGATCCCTGTGCTGTGCAGGTATTAACTGAAGTGATGATTTGTACAGTACACACTGATGCAGAAAGTCAGTGTTATCTTGATTATGCACCCAACCAGCCCAGTAACCCCTTTCACACATCAGTTCCTTACCATCAGTCACAATCCGTTTACGCGATAGATCGACGGATCCGTCGCAGATTGTGGCTAAACTGATGCGAGAGATCCTTTTTTCGACGGATCCGACTAGCTGGGGCTAAATAATAATTGGAGTATGCTCAGTTAAAAAAAATGGAATCCATCGCCGGATTCCGTCATTTGATGGATTACGATGGATCGTGCGCCCATAGGCTTCCATTCTACCAAACGACGGATGGCGACGGATCTGTCGCTGTCTGTTTTTCAACGTACACAAAAAACGTTACTGTGGACGTCGTCTCCGTCCAATGGACAAACATTTTTCAATGGATCCGTCAAACGACGGATGAAACGTGAGGCCATCCGTCGCAATCCAGCGCTAATACAAGTCGATGAGAAAAAAAACGGATCCAGCGGCATCAGTTGCCGGATCCATTTTTTTCAAAATTCGATGGATTGTGACTGATAGCAAAAAACTGATGTGTGAAAGGGGCCTAAGAGCAGCCAGAGGCCTATATGGAAGGGCAGCCTGGTAAATGTCTATGCTTATGTGAGTTCTCCAGATTTTGTGGTCTTTTGTCTTGTGTAAATGGCTTTTACAGACACAGGACAGTGATTGATATGGAGAGGTCAGTGCTGTTCCATCTGACACAGTCCATGAAGCTGTCGCGGGCGGAGGAGGGGACGCTGCGCTCTCCCACTGCTCGGGTCCGGCACGGCTACTGCTGCTCGGTGGTGGCTCGAGCGGTGGGCCGGATCCCGGGGACTTGAGCGGCACTCCTCGCCCATGAGTGAAAGGGGGTTGATTGGTGGTGGGGATTTGGTTATTGTCCGTGACGCCACACACGGTTGTGGTGATTTTGGTGACACCACCGCTGCTCTGTATGGGGATCCCGGGAGCGGTGAGAAGGAGCAACTGAGTTGTTGGTTCTCCCCTCCGTGGGTAGGGGGTTGGTTGTCCCGGGGCCCAGTGATGGGGTAAGGATGGGTGATGGCAGGCGGGTTACGGGGCCTGGCGAGGTGCAGGGTCGCGGGGGCAGCGCTGTGCCGCACGGCACGGTGGTACTCACTCAGCCTGAGACGATGACACAGTTCTCGGTAAAACACACGGCTGGAAAGACGGGTCCCACGTACGGCTGCTGATGCTTTTCCCCGGTAGGTTAACGGTGACTGTCCTTTCCCTGCACCTAAGTACTGCTGCTGGTTCCAATGGGTTCCCACCGGTAACCCCCTCCCCGGCTTGGATGTGGGCCGGAGGAGCCCCCTTTTTGCCCGCAGGCGCTGGCCCTGAGGAACTGATGCCTTGGCGGTGGGGGTGTCCCTCTCACTCGGTCGGACTGTTGCCTTCAATCGGGACTTAGTTGTTTGGAAACCCAGGAGGTCCCCTTCACTAACGGATTTGGCAAATTCACGGCGACTCCAAGCCTTGCCGGGGTCCGAAAAGCCCCTGCCAATGGTGCTGGCTTCTCCTTGTGTACCGGTCCGGTACCGCCGGGCCACCGCCCGTCCACGGTCCTTACGGCAACTCCGATAGGCCACTCCTGCAGATGGCCACCGCCGTCTGCTAACCTTGCTGTCTCTGTCCGGGGCACACACCCGGACGCTGTCAGTTAGTTGCTCTCCTACCACTTTGCTCCTCACACCTTCCTGTCCAAAACTAACCTACTCTCTTTTCCCATCTCCAGGACTGTGAACTCCTCGGTGGGCGGGACCAACCGCCTGGCCCACCCCCTGGTATGAACATCAGCCCCTGGAGGAAGGCAACAAGGATTTTTGGGTCTAGCTTAGATGTGCCTATCCAGGGTGTAGGGTGTGGTGGTGTAATTACCTGTGACCCCTGGCTTGTCCAGGGTGTCACAAAGCAGTGCCACAGAGTCCTGCTCACCCACAATATACAATAAGGCCTCCTTCACAGGACCGTGTCTCCGGTATGTGTGGCATTCGTTTTTTCCACAGATGCCACACGTACTCATCATAACCTAGAGTCTGTTTGTTTCTTTCTTTCGTTCTTTCATTCTTTCTTCATGGAATACACACCGAGACACACTGATTGCGAAATATATGTAAAACTAATTTTAAACCTTGCAGTCACATTATGTAAATCAGTCAGTGACTAGTCAGGGGGCGTTGATTTCCCTGGACTAATCCTCCATCTCATCGTGTACGCTTGTCCTGTCGCCGTAGTGACATGATTTGCAAAACTGACGTCACTGCCGGCCCTTTGCAAGTGTCATCCATGTGAAGGATGGTACAAATGCCGGGCCATGGGGGCTCTGCACTGCTTTGCCAGAGAGAGTCAGTGTGTGTACAGATCTTCAGGCGGGGTGTGTGACACTATTTTCTTCGGGTTGGTCTCCATCATCCCATAACCGGGCCTCACCATGGGCACAGTAGACAAACACATGACACCTGAGTTTTCTTGGCAAATCAAAATTGAACAGTTTATTTTCCTTATCACTGTTATAACAGACATGGCCCTACTCCTACGGTTCTGCTGCTGTTTTATTTGGGATACCCTCTCTCAGCCTATCACCGCTATCTTTTTGAACTAGTCCGCAAGCTACCGGGCACCTGTGCCTCTGTTCCCCTACTTGTATTCTCACCTCTGTCCACTTCTGGGCACCAATAGCTGTCTAGTCGGAACATTTCCCTGGGCCCATTGGAGTGAACCGTATGATTTAGACCTTTAGGAGGATACCTCAAAGTTCCCTGACCAACTCTTACTCCATGCCACGTCTATAGTACTCGAAGTCTTCTGCAGAACTAACTCCCCACATGGCTCATCTCTCTAACCAACCCACTAGCCATCTGTCACTGCTCCTCCTTACCTACCCTACCCGACCGCTAGGTTGTGCCAGCCGCTACTGGGTCCCGGCTCTGCTACATCTGGGGTCCACAGTTCAAAAGTTTGGAGTCATCCAGACAATTTTGTCTTTTCCATGAAAATATAGTCCAGACATTGACTAGGTTAGAAATAATGATTTTTATGTGAAATAATTTTTCTCCTTCAAACTCTGCTTTTATCAAAGAATGCTCCTTTGCAGCAATTCAAGCTTTGCAGACCTTTGGCATTCTAGCTGTTAATTTGCTGAGGTAATTTGGAGATAATTCACCCCGTGCTTCCAGAAGCCCCTCACACAAGTTGGATTGGCTTGATGGGCACTTTTTGCGTACCATACGGTCCAGCTGATCCAAAAACAGCTCTATAGGGTTGAGATCTGGTGACTGGGCTGGCCACTCCATTACAGATAGAATACCAGCTGCCGGCTTCTTCCCTAAATAGTTCATGCATAATTTGAAGGTGTGCTTTGGGTCATTGTCACGTTGTAGAATTAAATTGGCTCTAATCAATCTCCCACTTTACCAGCACCAAAGCAACCTGTTACGGTTGCTGCGAGCACTGGAGACTAAGTCCAGATTTCTTGCTACTGCACATGTGCGAGCGCTGGAGACTAAGTCCTATCTTGGAGCCATTGCACATGTGCGGGTGACATCATCGCTGACACGAGGTCACATGTCTCTGACACCTTCTATGCCGATTGGTCGCTGGTCATGTGCTTGTGACGCCTTGCTCGGTGATAGGCCAGCATGACGTCACTCTTGTCGTTCTGGCAGCCGATTGGCTCTGGTGTCCTCCATCTTGGATGAGGCACAGAGTCTATATAAGACCCTGACACACGCCGCATGGCGCTCAGTCCTCTTGGTTCATGCATGAGGGTAGACGCCCTGTGCACGTTCCTCTAGGCATTCCTCTGTCTATGCAAGGTGAGCGCTACCGGCAGGGTAGCGTTCTTATACCTTACAGCTTCGGCTGCTGTCCGTATCCTTACCTCTTAGGGGAGCGGACATAGGCAGGTGCCTGAGGCACATGGTCTGGCTGGGCCTTGTGATTCAACTCGTAGGTGGACGTTGCCGCTAGGGTAACGTTCCTTATACTGCGTCTGGCAGTTGTTCGTATCCTCGCACACTAGGGGAGCGAACAGAGGTAGGAGCTTTGTGCGGCTTACGCTGCTGTTCGTCTCTTTTGCACCACTAGAAGAGCGGACCTAGGCAGGTGCCATATCTAGTGGTTCGTGTCCTCGCACACTAGTGGAGCGAACGCAGGTAGGAGCTTTGTGCGGCTTACGCTGCTGTTCGTCTCTTTTGCACCACTAGAAGAGCGGACCTAGGTAGGTGCCATTTCGCACACATTGCCTTTGTCTCTGTGATTATTAACAGAGATCATTCCACACACCCTCCAAGTAAGGGAGGAATTGCTTTACTTACTTATTATATCCTTCTGTGAGTTAACAGAGGTATTGCACTCTGCCATAGTCTGCAGCAGAGTCTTTGCACGGTGGACCCTGACTGTCTGATACTCCTTTAAGTTATTATCAGACAGCCCCCCGTAACATTAGGACTGAGCCAAGGGTCTGGCAGTTATGGCAGAATATCAGCAGTTACACCGTTACATACAAGTACTTGAGTCACGGCTCAAGAGTATAGAGGATAAACCTCAGACCATGGTGACATCTGCACATGATCCTCGACTTGCTCTGCCAAACAGATATTCTGGCGATGCCAGATCATGTCGTGGTTTCATTAGTCAGTGTCAGATACACCTAGAGGTCAACTCTTCTCGCTTCTCTACGGAGAGGTCCAGAGTAGGCTTTATCATCTCCTTACTTCAGGACAAAGCCTTAGAATGGGCGACTCCCCTATGGGAGCGCTCTGATGTGGTTACTCTGAGACATCAAGACTTTCTTGATGCTCTTAAGGCGGTATTCATGGGTCCGCAGGTTACCCATGATGCGGCCCTGAGACTGTTAGATCTATCTCAGGGTTCGTTATCCACTAGTTCTTATGCCATTGCTTTTAGAACTCTGGTGGCAGAACTAGATTGGCCAGAGAAGGTGTTGATTCCTATCTTCTGGAGAGGGTTGGCAGGCTATGTCAAGGATGCTCTTGCTACTCGTGAGGTCCCTGCTTCTCTGGAGGACTTGATCACAGTAGCAACGAGGATCGATGTACGCCATAAGGAACGTAGACTCGAGGTCTCTTCCTCACGCCCTAAGCATCGGGCTATTCCAGTTGTTGAGGGTCCGCTACCATCTTCCTCAGCATCTGAAACATCTCCCACTCCTATGGAGTTAGGTCATACGTCTTCCAGACTACGCAAGTCTGGTCCTCCTATATGTTACGTATGTCGTCAGGCTGGGCACTATGCCAACAAGTGTCCTAGTCGTCAGGGAAACTCCCTGGTCTAGTAACCATTAGAGGGGGGTTACTAGAGACGTCTTCTGCACCCTCTAAGTGTTGTATCCCAGGTCAGCTCTCGTTATCTGAGAATACATGGCCTATTATGGCTTTTGTGGATTCCGGAGCTGACGGGACTTTTGTGTCCTCAGGATTTGTAAAGGGACACAATATTCCCTCTATCATGTTAGAGGCGCCTATTCCTGTCCGTGTTGTTAATGGAACTATGTTGTCTGACTCCATTACATTGAGGACAGTTCCCTTGCGCCTTTCCCTGTCTCAGGGTCACATAGAGGAGATTTCTTTTCTTGTTTTGCCTGAGGGTATAGACGACATCCTTCTGGGTCTTCCATGGCTTCGGACTCATGCTCCTCACATTGACTGGGAGTCTGACAGCATTATTAGTTGGGGTTCGAAATGTCAGTCCCGATGTCTTCCCTTACCACCTAAGGTCTTTGCGGTTGCATCTACTGATCTCTCTCCCATACCTACACCCTATCTGGATTTCGCTGACGTGTTCTCCAAACAGGGTGCTGAGGTTCTTCCACCCCATAGGCCGTATGACTGTGCCATAGACCTTATCCCAGGTTCGGTTCCACCTAAAGGCAGGGTTTACCCCCTGTCGATACCTGAGTCGGAGGCCATGTCGACCTATATAAGAGAGAGTTTAGAGAAGGGGTTCATTCGTAAGTCTGTCTCTCCCGCGGGAGCTGGGTTTTTCTTTGTTCGGAAGAAAGAGGGTGATTTGCGTCCCTGCATAGATTACAGGGGTCTCAACGCAATCACAATAAAGAACAAATACCCATTACCTTTAATTTCGGAGCTCTTTGACAGACTGAGAGGAGCTCAAGTTTTTACGAAGTTGGATCTGCGGGGTGCGTATAACTTGGTACGAATTCGAAAGGGTGACGAATGGAAGACCGCTTTTAACACCCGAGACGGTCACTATGAATACCTCGTCATGCCTTTTGGGTTATGTAATGCACCCGCAGTATTTCAGGACTTCGTAAACGATGTGTTCAGGGATTTACTGTTATCCTCAGTAGTGGTGTATCTGGACGACATCCTGATTTTTTCTCCTGATCTGGAGACTCATCGTCAGGATGTCGTTCGTGTCCTTTCCCGTTTAAGGGAGCACTCATTGTTTGCTAAACTCGAGAAATGTGTATTCGAGCAGTCCTCATTGCCTTTTTTGGGTTACATTATCTCACAAGAGGGCCTGGCTATGGATCCTGCGAAGCTCTCTGCTGTCCTGCAATGGTCCGAACCTCATTCCTTGAAGGCGGTGCAACGCTTCTTAGGATTCATAAATTATTACAGGCAGTTCATACCCCATTTTTCTACTTTGGTGGCCCCTTTGGTGGCCTTGACTAAGAAAGGTGCTAATCCCAAAGCCTGGTCTACTGAGACATCTCAGGCTTTTGAGGCAGTAAAAAGACACTTTTCAACTGCTCCCGTTCTTCAAAGACCCGATGAGAGTAAGCCCTTCCTCTTAGAGGTTGATGCCTCTTCAGTGGGTGCTGGTGCGGTCTTGTATCAAAAGAACGGTGCAGGTAGAAAAAGGCCGTGTTTCTTCTTTGCTAAAACCTTTTCACCGGCAGAGAGAAACTATACCATTGGGGATAGGGAACTGCTCGCCTTGAGATTAGCCTTGGAGGAGTGGCGTCACTTGCTGGAAGGAGCGAAACATCCTTTCCAGGTCTATACAGACCATAAGAATCTGATGTACTTACAAACCGCTCAGCGTCTGAATCCTCGGCAAGCCCGCTGGTCCTTGTTTTTCTCCCGCTTTCACTTCTCCATCAACTATCTGTCTGGGAGTAAGAATAACAAGGCAGACGCCCTGTCTCGCTCTATGCTTTCTACCCAGGAAGAGATTGACGAACCTCGTCTTATCCTTCCCTCCAGGGTTTTTCATACGCTCTCGCCTGTGACGTTAGACCAAATCCCACCGGGCAAGACCTTTGTTCCGCCTGATCGACAGAATGATATACTGTCATGGGCCCACACCTCAAAGGTGGGTGGGCATTTTGGTATTAGACGGACACGAGAGTTACTGGAGAGGTGGTATTGGTGGCCACACTTAGCCAGCCACGTCAAGAGATATGTCGGTTCCTGCTACTCGTGTGCTCGCAACCGTCCATTACGGCAGAGACCGGCTGGGCTCTTGCATCCTTTACCAGTGCCAGATAGACCATGGGAGGTGGTAGGCATGGACTTTGTGGGTGATCTTCCATGTTCACAGGGACATAGATTTGTGTGGGTCATTACAGACCATTTCTCCCGGATGGTTCATCTCGTACCGTTATCGAGAATCCTATCTTCCAGGGTACTAGCCAAACTATTCCTCAAGCATGTCTTTAGGCTTCACGGGATGCCAGATCGTATCATTTGTGATAGAGGCCCGCAATTTGCTTCCCGTTTCTGGCGAGATCTTTGTAGCCTTCTGCAAATTGAGTTGAATCTATCTTCGGCATACCATCCGGAGACCAATGGTTTGGTTGAGCGTACCAATCAATCCATGATTATATACCTTCGACACTTTGTTGCTGAGAACCACGATAACTGGTCCTCCCTCCTACCCTGGGCAGAATTTGCCCTTAACAATTCGCTGGCTGAGGCCACTGGGCAGACACCATTCGTACTCAATAATGGGCAACACCCTAGGGTACCGGTACCGTTTCCCGCTGCTGCACCTCCTCCTCTTGTGGCCGACTGGGCAACTAATGCCAGAGAGGTTTGGGATCGGACTCAAGAGTCAATCCAAGCAGCTAAGGACCGTATGAAGACGGTGTCCGATCGGTTTCGTCGCCCGGCTCCTGTCTTTTCTCCAGGGGACTTTGTGTGGCTCTCTGCAAAAAACGTGAAACTTAGAGTGAGCTCTGTCAAATTTGCTCCTCGCTTCCTGGGTCCTTATGAGGTTCTTCGACAGGTAAATCCTGTAGTCTACCAATTGAAGTTACCCGTCCATCTTAGGATCCATGACAAATTCCATGTTTCACTGCTAAAGCCGGCAATTTTACCTCACGCTCGTGAAGTGCACTCTCCTGCTTCTGATTCCTCTCGCTCTAGCTATGAGGTACGAGCCATAGTTGGTTCTAAGATGGTTAGAGGGCGCAGGTTCTTCTTGATAGATTGGGAGGGCTACGGCCCGGAACATCGCTCTTGGGAGCCTGAGGAGGCTGTCCATGCTCCCGACTTAGTTGCTGATTACCTGCGTCGCCGGGAGGGGGGCCCTTGAGGGGGAGGTACTGTTACGGTTGCTGCGAGCACTGGAGACTAAGTCCAGATTTCTTGCTACTGCACATGTGCGAGCGCTGGAGACTAAGTCCTATCTTGGAGCCATTGCACATGTGCGGGTGACATCATCGCTGACACGAGGTCACATGTCTCTGACACCTTCTATGCCGATTGGTCGCTGGTCATGTGCTTGTGACGCCTTGCTCGGTGATAGGCCAGCATGACGTCACTCTTGTCGTTCTGGCAGCCGATTGGCTCTGGTGTCCTCCATCTTGGATGAGGCACAGAGTCTATATAAGACCCTGACACACGCCGCATGGCGCTCAGTCCTCTTGGTTCATGCATGAGGGTAGACGCCCTGTGCACGTTCCTCTAGGCATTCCTCTGTCTATGCAAGGTGAGCGCTACCGGCAGGGTAGCGTTCTTATACCTTACAGCTTCGGCTGCTGTCCGTATCCTTACCTCTTAGGGGAGCGGACATAGGCAGGTGCCTGAGGCACATGGTCTGGCTGGGCCTTGTGATTCGACTCGTAGGTGGACGTTGCCGCTAGGGTAACGTTCCTTATACTGCGTCTGGCAGTTGTTCGTATCCTCGCACACTAGGGGAGCGAACAGAGGTAGGAGCTTTGTGCGGCTTACGCTGCTGTTCGTCTCTTTTGCACCACTAGAAGAGCGGACCTAGGCAGGTGCCATATCTAGTGGTTCGTGTCCTCGCACACTAGTGGAGCGAACGCAGGTAGGAGCTTTGTGCGGCTTACGCTGCTGTTCGTCTCTTTTGCACCACTAGAAGAGCGGACCTAGGTAGGTGCCATTTCGCACACATTGCCTTTGTCTCTGTGATTATTAACAGAGATCATTCCACACACCCTCCAAGTAAGGGAGGAATTGCTTTACTTACTTATTATATCCTTCTGTGAGTTAACAGAGGTATTGCACTCTGCCATAGTCTGCAGCAGAGTCTTTGCACGGTGGACCCTGACTGTCTGATACTCCTTTAAGTTATTATCAGACAGCCCCCCGTAACACAACCCCAGACCATCACATTACCTCCACCATGCTTGACAGATGGCGTCAGGCACTCTTCCAGAATCTTTTCAGTAGTTCTGCGTCTCACAAATGTTCTTCTGTGTGATCCAAACACCTCAAACTTCAATTCGTCTGTCCATAACACTTTTTTCAATCTTCCTCTGTCCAATGTCTGTGTTCTTTTGCCTATATTAATCTTTTCCTTTTATTTGCCTGTCTCAGATATGGCCAGCATCCTGGAGTCGCCTCTTCACTGTAGACGTTGACACTGGCGTTTTGAGGCTACTATTTAAGAAGCTGCCAGTTGAGGACCTGTGAGGCGTCGATTTCTGAAACTAGGGACTCTAATGTACTTGTCTTGTTGCTCAGTTGTGTAGCGGGGCCTCCCACTTCTCTTTCTACTCTGGTTAGAGCCTGTTTGTGCTCTCCTCTGAAGGGAGTAGTACACACCATTGTAGGAAATCTTCAGTTTCTTGGCAATTTCTCACATGGAATATCCTTCATTTCTAAGAACAAGAATAGACTGTCGAGTTTCACATGAAAGTTCTTTTTTTCTGGCCATTTTGAGAGTTTAATGGAACCAACAAATGCAATGATCCAGATTCTCAACTAGCTCAAAGGAAGGTCGGTTTTATACCTTTTCTAATCAGCAAAACTGTTTTCAGCTGTGCTAACATACTTGTACAAGGGTTTTCAAGGGATTTCTAAACATCCATTAGCCTTCTACCACATTTAGCAAACATAATGTACCATTAGAACACTGGAGTGGTGGTTGTTGTTGGAAATGGGCCTCTATATACCTATGAAAAAGGAGCCAGCACGATCTGAAATTGGCATGCATCATATAAAAAGTGAAAATTCACAGATTTATTCGAACTGTACTATAATAAAAAAAATGAGATTTTTAGCAAATAATTGATAAATTCTTTGAGCCACCCCTGCCAACGTCACGGCAAATCTCAATAGGGGGGTCCTAACCTATATTACGTATTTCATGTGCCATGCGGCCTCCTAGATAAAGTTAAAAGCAGAACCATAATGGAGCACACATACCTGTAACCTGTATATATAGCCGCTTCCATGTTGCAAAAAAGGCAATTGTGGATAGAGACCAGCCCAGGTCCCAGCATGTGGAGCAAGCTCTACACATACCAGGACTATATCAGAACTGACCCTCCCAGTGGCAGACAGCAACCATTGATAAAGGCGGACCAGATCCAAGAATGGTGCTTAATTAGCATTGCCTGTGGAAAGGGGTGAGGTAACTGAATCTGAACAGCTACCAACAGGAGGAATACATTGCAAACCAAAATCAGGCGTGCATGGTATGGTGATGGTCAGTCACCAGAAATTGTAGCATTTGGCCGACGTACACATGAACGTTTTTTGTGTGCGTCGATAAAACGGACTGCAACGGATCCGTTGTCGTCCGTCGTTTGTTATAATGGAAGCCTATGGTCGCTGGATGCATTGCAATCCGTCAAATGATCTGCCATTTGATGGCTTTGATCGGATCCGTCGCATCCGTCACATCAGTCACAAAACGGATTGTGACTGATGACAAAAAACTGATGAGTGAAAGGGGCTAGTCTGATAAATACAGTAGATCCCTGTGCTGTGCAGGTATTAACTGAAGTGATGATTTGTACAGTACACACTGATGCAGAAAGTCAGTGTTATCTTGATTATGCACCCAACCAGCCCAGTAACCCCTTTCACACATCAGTTCCTTACCATCAGTCACAATCCGTTTACGCGATAGATCGACGGATCCGTCGCAGATTGTGGCTAAACTGATGCGAGAGATCCTTTTTTCGACGGATCCGACTAGCTGGGGCTAAATAATAATTGGAGTATGCTCAGTTAAAAAAAATGGAATCCATCGCCGGATTCCGTCATTTGATGGATTACGATGGATCGTGCGCCCATAGGCTTCCATTCTACCAAACGACGGATGGCGACGGATCTGTCGCTGTCTGTTTTTCAACGTACACAAAAAACGTTACTGTGGACGTCGTCTCCGTCCAATGGACAAACATTTTTCAATGGATCCGTCAAACGACGGATGAAACGTGAGGCCATCCGTCGCAATCCAGCGCTAATACAAGTCGATGAGAAAAAAAACGGATCCAGCGGCATCAGTTGCCGGATCCATTTTTTTCAAAATTCGATGGATTGTGACTGATAGCAAAAAACTGATGTGTGAAAGGGGCCTAAGAGCAGCCAGAGGCCTATATGGAAGGGCAGCCTGGTAAATGTCTATGCTTATGTGAGTTCTCCAGATTTTGTGGTCTTTTGTCTTGTGTAAATGGCTTTTACAGACACAGGACAGTGATTGATATGGAGAGGTCAGTGCTGTTCCATCTGACACAGTCCATGAAGCTGTCGCGGGCGGAGGAGGGGACGCTGCGCTCTCCCACTGCTCGGGTCCGGCACGGCTACTGCTGCTCGGTGGTGGCTCGAGCGGTGGGCCGGATCCCGGGGACTTGAGCGGCACTCCTCGCCCATGAGTGAAAGGGGGTTGATTGGTGGTGGGGATTTGGTTATTGTCCGTGACGCCACACACGGTTGTGGTGATTTTGGTGACACCACCGCTGCTCTGTATGGGGATCCCGGGAGCGGTGAGAAGGAGCAACTGAGTTGTTGGTTCTCCCCTCCGTGGGTAGGGGGTTGGTTGTCCCGGGGCCCAGTGATGGGGTAAGGATGGGTGATGGCAGGCGGGTTACGGGGCCTGGCGAGGTGCAGGGTCGCGGGGGCAGCGCTGTGCCGCACGGCACGGTGGTACTCACTCAGCCTGAGACGATGACACAGTTCTCGGTAAAACACACGGCTGGAAAGACGGGTCCCACGTACGGCTGCTGATGCTTTTCCCCGGTAGGTTAACGGTGACTGTCCTTTCCCTGCACCTAAGTACTGCTGCTGGTTCCAATGGGTTCCCACCGGTAACCCCCTCCCCGGCTTGGATGTGGGCCGGAGGAGCCCCCTTTTTGCCCGCAGGCGCTGGCCCTGAGGAACTGATGCCTTGGCGGTGGGGGTGTCCCTCTCACTCGGTCGGACTGTTGCCTTCAATCGGGACTTAGTTGTTTGGAAACCCAGGAGGTCCCCTTCACTAACGGATTTGGCAAATTCACGGCGACTCCAAGCCTTGCCGGGGTCCGAAAAGCCCCTGCCAATGGTGCTGGCTTCTCCTTGTGTACCGGTCCGGTACCGCCGGGCCACCGCCCGTCCACGGTCCTTACGGCAACTCCGATAGGCCACTCCTGCAGATGGCCACCGCCGTCTGCTAACCTTGCTGTCTCTGTCCGGGGCACACACCCGGACGCTGTCAGTTAGTTGCTCTCCTACCACTTTGCTCCTCACACCTTCCTGTCCAAAACTAACCTACTCTCTTTTCCCATCTCCAGGACTGTGAACTCCTCGGTGGGTGGGACCAACCGCCTGGCCCACCCCCTGGTATGAACATCAGCCCCTGGAGGAAGGCAACAAGGATTTTTGGGTCTAGCTTAGATGTGCCTATCCAGGGTGTAGGGTGTGGTGGTGTACCTGTGACCCCTGGCTTGTCCAGGGCGTCACAAAGCAGTGCCACAGAGTCCTGCTCACCCACAATATACAATAAGGCCTCCTTCACAGGACCGTGTCTCCGGTATGTGTGGCATTCGTTTTTTCCACAGATGCCACACGTACTCATCATAACCTAGAGTCTGTTTGTTTCTTTCTTTCATTCTTTCTTTCTTTCTTCATGGAATACACACCGAGACACACTGATTGCGAAATATATGTAAAACTAATTTTAAACCTTGCAGTCACATTATGTAAATCAGTCAGTGACTAGTCAGGGGGCGTTGATTTCCCTGGACTAATCCTCCATCTCATCGTGTACGCTTGTCCTGTCGCCGTAGTGACATGATTTGCAAAACTGACGTCACTGCCGGCCCTTTGCAAGTGTCATCCCTGTGAAGGATGGTACGTACAAATGCCGGGCCATGGGGGCTCTGCACTGCTTTGCCAGAGAGAGTCAGTGTGTGTATAGGTCTTCAGGCGGGGTGTGTGACACTATTTTCTTCGGGTTGGTCTCCATCACCCCACAGCCAGTCCTCACTATGGGCACAGTAGACAAACACATGACACCTGAGTTCTCTTGGCAAATCAAAATTGAACAGTTTATTTTCCTTATCACTGTTATAACAGACATGGCCCTACTCCTACGGTTCAGCTGCTGTTTTATTTGGGTTACCCTCTCTCAGCCTATCACCGCTATCTTTTTGAACTAGTCCGCAAGCTACCGGGCACCTGTGCCTCTGTTCCCCTACTTGTATTCTCACCTCTGTCCACTTCTGGGCACCAATAGCTGTCTAGTCGGAACATTTCCCTGGGCCCATTGGAGTGAACCGTATGATTTAGACCTTTAGGAGGATACCTCAAAGTTCCCTGACCGGTTCTTACTCCATGCCTTGTCTATAGTACTCGAAGTCTTCTGCAGAACTGACTCCCCACATGGCTCATCTCTCTAACCAACCCACTGGCCATCTGTCACTGCTCCTCCTTACCTACCCTACCCGACCGCTAGGTTGTGCCAGCCGCTACTGGGTCCCGGCTCTGCTACATCTGGGACCCGCACTTCACTAGCAGCAATGGTAACTTTACCACATACAATACAGTTCAAAAGTTTGGAGTCACCCAGACAATTTTGTCTTTTCCATGAAAATATAGTCCAGACATTGACTAGGTTAGAAATAATGATTTTTACGTGAAATAATTTTTCTCCTTCAAACTCTGCTTTTATCAAAGAATGCTCCTTTGCAGCAATTCCAGCTTTGCAGACCTTTGGCATTCTAGCTGTTAATTTGCTGAGGTAATTTGGAGATAATTCACCCCGTGCTTCCAGAAGCCCCTCACACAAGTTGGATTGGCTTGATGGGCACTTTTTGCGTACCATACGGTCCAGCTGATCCAAAAACAGCTCTATAGGGTTGAGATCTGGTGACTGGGCTGGCCACTCCATTACAGATAGAATACCAGCTGCCGGCTTCTTCCCTAAATAGTTCATGCATAATTTGAAGGTGTGCTTTGGGTCATTGTCCCGTTGTAGAATTAAATTGGCTCTAATCAATCTCCCACTTTACCAGCACCAAAGCAACTCCAGACCATCACATTACCTCCACCATGCTTGACAGATGGCGTCAGGCACTCTTCCAGAATCTTTTCAGTAGTTCTGCGTCTCACAAATGTTCTTCTGTGTGATCCAAACACCTCAAACTTCAATTCGTCTGTCCATAACACTTTTTTTCAATTTTCCTCTGTCCAATGTCTGTGTTCTTTTGCCTATATTAATCTTTTCCTTTTATTAGCCTGTCTCAGATATGGCCAGCATCCTGGAGTCGCCTCTTCACTGTAGACGTTGACACTGGCGTTTTGAGGCTACTATTTAAAGAAGCTGCCAGTTGAGGACCTGTGAGGCGTCGATTTCTGAAACTAGGGACTCTAATGTACTTGTCTTGTTGCTCAGTTGTGCAGCGCGGCCTCCCACTTCTCTTTCTACTCTGGTTAGAGCCTATTTGTGCTCTCCTCTGAAGGGAGTAGTACACACCGTTGTAGGAAATCTTCAGTTTCTTGGCAATTTCTCACATGGAATATCCTTCATTTCTAAGAACAATAATAGACTGTCGAGTTTCACATGAAAGTTCTTTTTTTCTGGCCATTTTGAGAATTTAATGGAACCAACAAATGTAATGATCCAGATTCTCAACTAGCTCAAAGGAAGGTCGGTTTTATACCTTTTCTAATCAGCAAAACTGTTTTCAGCTGTGCTAACATACCTGCACAAGGGTTTTCAAGGGATTTCTAAACATCCATTAGCCTTCTAACACATTTAGCAAACATAATGTACCATTAGAACACTGGAGTTGTGGTTGTTGTTGGGAATGGGCCTCTATACACCTATGTAGATATTGCATTCAAAACCAGACGTTTGCAGCTAGAACAGTCATTTACAATATTAACAATGTATAGAGTGTATTTCTGTTTAATATAATGTTAGCTTCATTGAAAAAAATGTGCTTTTCTTTAAAAAATAAGGAAATATCTAAGTGAACTTAAACTTTTGAACTGTAGTGTATATTTGTTATGATCCAGGCCGGCTTTTCCCTGCTGTGGTTACACCCAGCTCTGGCCTGGTCATGTCAGGGGTTAACTTCCCTTGCCTCGTTCTGGATCCTAGGACACTATATCTTGCCTCTCTACCTATGGGTCAGTGCCAGGGATATTTCTGCCTTGCAGCATGTATACTGGCTCTGGTGAGTGTTCCCGATCTGTCCTGCCTCCCTGCTACTGTGTCTTGGCTTGTACCCTCCCCCGTTCGTCTGCCTATCTCGGTCCCTGACTTCCCGCTCCTGTCTGTTGTTTGTGTGTCCCTCTACATACCTGATCTCCCGACTTACAACTCGGTTCTGTTTTCTGACTTGATTTTGATACTCCCTTTTCAGTGACTTGACTTTCCTGGCTAGACCCTGACTGACTACTCAATTGCCCCCTGGTGGTTCGCCGGTTAACTGCCAGCTGAAGTTACTCTGCTGTACTCCAGCTGTCTTTCTGTTACAGTGTGACTTTGTCTCTCCTTCACTACTCTGCTGCCACCTAGTGGGGAATACGCTGTACTACGTCTTACTAGCCCTTTGTACAGCGTGATATTATTAAAATAAAACAGTAGAGGGGGTTCGACCACCTTTTACACAGTGATGTCGAGGGTATATTCACTAGTTCCATTGATTCACTGTGCGTGCCCCAGAAGGGCGCAGTGAGACCAGACTCGGTGGCCCAAGATCTGCAAAGAGCAGGAGGATAACAGGTCACTCTGATAACGCCTTCTCAATCCCTATGTTTCCCCTTTGTAACATAACAACACCTATACTCTAGACCTCGAAGACCCGACACCAACGATACTGCCATAGGGGTTAGTATAATAATCAATGAGTACTGGCCATCCTCTTTAAGTCCTCACATTCCACTGGTATTTCCAGACCGTCTTTCCCAAGGCTAATGGCCACCTGTAACACTGTGTCAGAAAGGTCTCCTCCAGAAGTTTGATTTTCCTACAATTTGTGCCCTTTCTGCCTTCAACTGCCTGGTTGCCAACTGCCACACCTAGGTTTCAGTACAGATGTCCCTGGTTCAGGGATTACACCACTTCTGCTTGTGGGGATATGGCCTGCTTCTCCACTAGGGGTTACGTTTCTCCTCCTGGAGAGTGAAATGCCAGTGTAAGGAGACTTATAAGTCATGCATTGCTCCTCTAGTAAATTAAATATGTAAATTGCCCGTTCAAAGAAGAGGATTTGAACTCTAGTGTCGCCTATTGGAAGTAACAATCCTAAAAGTCAATATTGACTCTTTAACAACCCAATCAGGAGCATATCATACACCCAAATCAGATCTAATACTTTGCGCTGAGGAGGGGCAACAACCCAAAACATGTGTCTGCAAACTGAGATTCTGGTTTGTTTTTACCCTAAGGGGCACTTTGCACACTGCGACATCGCAGGTGCGATGTCGGTGGGGTCAAATTGAAAATGACGCACTTCCGGCATCGCATGCGACATCGCAGTGTGTAAAGGCTGGATGATACGATTAACGAGCGCAAAAGCGTCGTAATCGTATCATCGGTACAGCGTCGGCGTAATCCATAATTACGCTGACGCAATGGTCCGATGTTGTTCCTCGCTCCTGCGGCAGCACACATCGCTGTGTGTGAAGTCGCAGGAGCGAGGAACGTCTCCTACCGGCCTCACTGCGGCTTCCGTAGGATATGCGGAAGGAAGGAGGTGGGCAGGATGTTTACATCCTGCTCATCTCCGCCCCTCCGCTCTGATTGGCCGCCTGCCGTGTGACGTCGCAGTGACGCCGCACGACCCGCCCCCTTAACAAGGAGGCGGGTCGCCGGCCACAGGGACGTCGCACGGCAGGTGAGTGTGTGTGTGAAGCTGGCGTAGCGATAACTTTCGCTACGCCAGCTATCACCACATATCGCTGCTGCGACGGGGACGGGCACTATCGCACTCGGCATCGCAGCATCGGCCTGCGATGTCGTAGTGTGCAAAGCCCGCCTTAGTCATATGGCAATGCTTGTGAAAGGACTTTTAGGATTGCTACATCCAATAGGTGGCATTAAAGTTTAAGTCCTCTTCCTCTCTGAAGAGGCAATTTGGATATTCTCCATTACAGGCATAACATTCTCAACTCCGCTCCATGGAACTTAGGCTGTTATAGCTACTTGATTCTGTATGCATTCTCCCTCCTTGCCCAGCCCCTGTCACGAGGACACTATCAGGGTGGTCTCTTCCTCCTCTCTTTTCCGGGTAGCCAGTCTTCTATACCATAGACAATTTCCGCTCTGTAACCTGGTGCAGCCACTATTCATTAACCCCTTCAGCCCCCGGGCACTTTCCGTTTTTGCGTTTTTGTTTTTTGCTCCCCTTCTTTCGAGAGCCGTAACTTTTTTATATTTCCGTCAATCTTGCCATATGACGGATTTTTTTTTTGCGGGACGAGTTGTACTTTTAAATGAAACCATAAGTTTTACCATATAGTGTACTGGAAAACAGCAAAAAAATTCCAAGTGTGAAAAAACTGCAAAAAAAGTGTGATCGCACAATAGTTTTTGGGATATTTTATTCCCCGTGTTCGCTATGTGGTAATACTGATGTGTCATTGTGATGCCTGAGGTTGGTGCGAGTTTGTAAACGTCAAACATGTATAGATTTACTTGTATCTATGGGGTTAAAAAAAACCCACAAGTTTGTTCAATAAAAGTGGTGCACGTTTTACGCCATTTTCTGAAACTCGTAGCATTCTCATTTTTTGTGATCTATGGCTCAGTGACAGATTATTTTTTGCGTCTCGATCTGACGTTTCTAAAGGTACCATTTTTGCGCAGATGCTAAGTTTTGATCGCCTGTTATTGCTTTTTGCGCAAAAGTTACGGCGGCCAAAAAACGTAATTTTGGCGTTTGGAATTTTTTTGCCGCTATGCCGTTTACTGATCAGATTAATTGATTTTATATTTTGATAGATCGGGCATTTCGGGCGATACCAAATATGTGTATATTTTTTATTTTTTTAACCCTTTAATGTTCAATGGGACAAAAGGGGGGTGATTTGAACTTTTAGGCTTTTTTTGTTTTTTTAAACTTTTTTTTTTTTTATTTTACAAATCCCCCTAGGGGGCTATTGCGATCAGCAATCCGATCGCTCTGCACTATCTGCAGATTTCAGCTACAGAGCTGAGAACTGCAGATTTGGTGCTTTACTTTCAGTGCCGGCTGTATTCCAGCATTGAGAGGAAGTGAGTCATGTTAGCTACAGGCGTCATCACATTACCCTGTGCTACAATGGCAACTACCGAAAGTCACGTGATCGCGCACGTGACTTCCGGTGGGGGCGGCGGTAAGTGAAAATCATGGCCGCGCGCATATATATCTCACTGCCAGACTTTGGCAGCGAGATGTAAGGGGTTAAATGTTCCGGGTGGAATGCGATTCCACTCGGAACATGCAGGCACACATGTCAGCTGTTAAAAACAACTGATATGTGTGCGGATCGCTGCATCCTGCCGGCAGCAGGGGGTGGGGCTTAACCTCACATGCTCAATGACGGATAGATCCGTCAAAGGTCGTGAAGGGGTTAAAATAACTCCTGCTCTTTCCACAATCCCTCTGTAACTGACCCTGGATGGAGGGAACCTGCCCCCAAATAACATCTCTCTGTCACTTACGTTCTCTGCCTCTCTGTTATGATTGTGTAGTAAACTCAAAAGGAATAAAGTGGTAAAACACTGCAAATACTGCAACTGACCCAGCCAATTCCTGTACGGACTAGAGATCCGGGCCCCAAGATTCCTAAAGGTTCCTGCGTGGACTGGAATGGCCCTAACCCCAGACTAAAAGGTGGCAACTCGGGCCTATGCTGTCTGATTGGCCATCGAGTGCTTCACGTTCCTCCTAAGATTTCGAAGGGCAGAACAGTGTGCAACATACCTAAAGAAAGGAAGAAGTGCTGGGATAGAAAAAGTTCCCAAAGTGAGTAACAACAAACTTTGAAATATAAAAGAAAAGATAAGGTAAATGCTGCAAAAGATACGGATAATAGGTCAGGGTGAGAAGCATAAACAGCAGAGAGAAAAAACCCTAGCTGGTCTTTCACTGTCTGCAATAAAACAGTCACAGTATGACTGGACATCCAAATGAAAATATCACCAGTAGGAAATAACAGCAAAAGGAAGGAATTTATAGCCACACCCGAAAGGTGACTGGACGGACAAATAAGTCAACGAAAGCACCTGCTAACCTAAAAGACCACAGCAAGGAGAGCAGATAATAAATACCAAAGATAAGGTGTATCCGCTGTGGCTCAGTGGACAGACAAGCCGATCACAAAGCATAGCCTCAAGGGTTCGAACCCCGACACATAGCACTCTCTGAGTCCAATGGATGCCAGACAGAATTTTAACTCCTAAACTGCCGCAGCATTGCATGTCTCAGCACCATTCACAGACACATAGCACATACACAAAGAACACATTGCTGGAAGATGAGCACACAATTAAAACGTAGGCAATTGCACTGAACATAAGTCCATGTGAGGCTGGAAACACAAATCTTTCAGGTCGTCTTCCTCTTGCAGTGCTGTGGCTTTGCATAAAAACACAATGGCATATAGAAGCAGACTTTGCAAAAGAACAATGAAGATGATAGGGACAGCATGCTGAGCATAGTATTTACAGTAGTGATGAGCGAACACTGAAATGCTCAAGAGCTCGGTACTCGAATCGAACAGGTTGAACGCTTGTGTAGCACCCACGAGGCAGGGGTTAAACTGTTACTCGTCACCGGGCCAGTGATGTCAAGTCCGGGGATGTCATGGGTGGCCCTGCCCAGCTTCGTGGCTCCAAGGTGTACAATAAAAGGGATGGATGGAGGATGGGTGGTGGAGAGGATGAGGGTAATGCCACCTGCGGTATGCGGCCAGGGATTAGCTGCTGCTGCGGTCCCTGTCCTCTGGGGGGGGTGATGTCGCAGCTAGGATAGTTCAGCTTCCCGCAGGTGAAGCTAGGCCCCAGGGAGGATGATGGGTGAAGCTAGGCCCCAGCGTGGATGATGGGTGAAGCTATGCTCCAGGGAGGATGATGGGGGTGGCAGTCTATGGTGGCATGCGCTGGGGTGCAGGACTGAGGATGCTGACAGTAACGGGACAACACAAGCCGGGAGTTTCTTTTACCTTTTACTGGTCAGTTGTTATGGTCCCAAGTTACAGTGACCCGGTCAACTTGGTAGCAGTGGGGAATCTCTCCTTGCCAGGTACGTTGGAGGCCTTCCTTCGTGCGCTCTGTCTATGGGTCGCTGTGGTCTGAAGCAGCATAGTGTCCGTCTTCTTAGATGCAATTTGCCTTGCCCCTTGTGGCGGGCAGCGCGAGCCAGATGCAGGGCCCACTTGTATTTCTGCAGCCCCGGGCTCTATGGTGCTACTTCACCTTGGGAGTCTCTTGTGAGCCAGGAGATATAGAATCTCCTGCTGTCTGAGTTTTACTGCTGGGCCGTTAGCACCCGACAGTTGAGGACCTCGGTGTCCTGGTTCTTGCGCTCAGTCCTGGAAAGTTTGCACTCAGCTCTCTTACAGCGACCGTTCTCTTTGCTTGCCTCTCGTGGTCTCCAGCTCCTCTTCCTGTTTCCCTGTCTAACCCCTGCCCAGCCCAGAATGCAAAGGGAAGTTTGTCCCAACCAGGACTTGAGCTCCCCCTTCTGGCCTGAGTTAGGAAATGTGTGTAATTATTTCTGACATGGAGATTTCCCTGCTGCTTCCAGGCATAGCATTGCCCCCCTGGTGAGGAGAACAACGCCACTGTGGCTCCCATGACCACAGGGGTTCCATACTAGGACAGGCTCGATTTGAGTAAGGGTACGTGCCCATGATCAGTGTTTGCAGCGTTTTGGATGCAGCATATTTTCAGTCCAAAATGCTGCATTGTAAAGTACAAGTACAGTGGATGGGATTTATAGAAATCTCATGTCCATTGTGCGTGTATGACCAGCAGCATGTCAATTCTCTGCTGCAGAGTCGCAAGTCAAGTAGCAAGAAGACAAGCGAGAGACCACAACTGCCCCGGACCCTGCTCATGGGCACGAGCAGCTGTGATCTCCTGCATTCTCCTGTGGAGGAGACTCGCGGCCCCTCTGGTCAGGACCTGTTGCATCCAGGCTGCAGCGGGTCCTGATCGTGGGCACGTACCCTAACAAGTATAATGGAAGTCAATGAGAATCTCGAGTTTTTCCAGAAGACCCCCCAGGAGCACTGATGGGGGCAGAAAAATCACTGATATGGATGGAAACAGCACTTAAATGGAATGGGAACTGCATGGGGAAGACACCTGAATATATCTGTGACTCCCCCAGGTTGCTGCTGGGAATAATGTTGCCAGAGTATTAAGGGGGCTTTACACGCTGCGATATCGGTAACGATATATCGTTGGGGTCACATCGGTAGTGACGCACAATCGGCGCCGATACCAACATCGCAGTGTGTAACACAAATGAGTGACGATCAACCAGCACAAAAACGTGAAAAATCGTTGCTCGTTGACACGTCGCTCATTTCCTTAATATTGTTGCTGCTGCCGGTACAATGTTGTTTGTCGGTCCTTCGGCAGCACGACGAACATCACCTTACCTGCCTCCACCGGCAATGCGGAAGGAAGGAGGTGGGCGGGATGTTACGTCCCGCTCATCTCCGCCCTCTCCGCTTCTATGGGCCGGCCGCTTAGTGACATTGCGGTGATGTCGCTGTGACGCCCCTTTGAGGGAAGGATTGCTCGGCCATCACAGCAATGTCGCTGCACAGGTATGTGCGTGTGATGCTGCTGTAGCGATAATGTTCGCTACGGCAGCGATCACCAAATGTCACATGTACGAAGGGGGCGTGTGCTATCGCGCTCGACATCGCTAGCAATCGCTAGCGATGTCGCAGCGTGTAAAGCACCCTTTAGGCTGTATGCTTACGCTGAATTTTTAGATGTATTTTAGAGTGCAGAGTTTTCACAAAACCAGCAAAATCAATGAGAATATAAGGCGCCATGACTCATGACTTAAGATAAGAAGTCAAACCAGACGCTCCATTTTCAGACACATTTCAGGGCTTTTGCTCAGCATCAGTGCACTACAGAAGATTTGATTTGCCTTAGTAAAGGCCTTCAGCAGTGAGTTGAAGGTGGAGCATTTCTCCTTGTGGATTGCGCCAAACCAGTATAAGGAGACTTATAAGCCTTGAAATGCTCCACTGGGAATATAAATATACACATAGCCTCTTCAAAGAGGAACAGGACTGGAACTTTAGTAATCCTAAAAGTAAATATCAACTTTTTAACAAGTCGTGCCATATGACTTAGGGCGGCTTTGCACGTTGCGACATTGCACGTGCGATGTCGATGGGGTCAAATCGAAAGTGACGCACATCCGGCGTCGCAGTCGATATCGCAACATGTAAAACCTTTTTGATACGATGAACGAGCGCAAAAGCGTCGTTATCGTATCATCACTGCAGCCTCCGACATTTCCATAATGCCGATGGTGCGACAGGTACGATGTTGTTCCTCGCTCCTGCGGCAGCACACATCGCTGTGTGTGAAGCCGCAGGAGCGAGGAACATCACCTTACCTGCCTCCCGGCTGCAATGAGAAGGACGGAGGTGGGCGGGATGTTTACATCCTGCTCATCTCCGCCCCTCCGCTTCAATTGGCCGCCTGTCGTGTGACGTCGCTGTGACGCCGCACGACCCGCCCCCCTAAGCAAGGAGGCGGGTCGCCGGCCAGAGGGACGTCGCACGGCAGGTATGTGCATGTGAAGCTGCCGTAGCGATAATAATCGCTACGGCAGCTTTTACTAGATATCGCACGTGCGACGGGGGCGGGACTATCGCTGCAGCATCGGTAACACATTGTTACCGATGTCGCAACGTGCAAAGCCCGCCTTAGGATAAAAAGCCAAAAAAGTGGAAACAAAGCCATATCCACTTACCCTACGAAGTTATGAGACATAAAATCTGTCAGAAAAAATAAACAGCCATTACTAACACAAGGTCAGATTACCAAAGCACTATAAGACACAGCATGCCCCATGAGAAAGGTGGGGGCAGCACAGGGGCAAAATACCAACTCATGGAGGAGGTGGCTGTTAGTATTTGACAGGCATATAGATGAGACGTGTATAGGGTACCAGTCACACAGGTACATGTAGTGCACAGTGTCCAGCTTACAGCCTATTGATGACACCCATACTAATAGATCAGTTGGGCTGGCCAGCCCTATAAAGTTCACCCCACAAGACAAACAACCCAATTCACCCAGCCAGCACTAAAGGGCTTGGCTCCACCCAACTTAAAAATGGATAATATTGTTGTTGTTTTTTTACATTTATGTCTTTTTCTGTGAGGCATAAAATCTTACAGTGAAGTTCATTGGGAGTTTTTTGAGGGACTTTTTTGAGCCAATCCACTCCGAAATCCATGTTATAAGTGACTTCAAAAAGTCTTGGAAATCTCTTCCTGTTTATGGCTATGGGAGACCCAGATTTGCTCTTCAAAAGATGAGGAGTGTTTTTAGCATTTTTTTTTTCTTTTGGAAAAATCCCTGGTATAAAAAAGAAACTGTATATCACTTCTTTGAAGTGAATCCTGAAGGAAACCTCTTCAACCTAGGCACTGTTCAATTAAAAGACTGCAAAAAAAACCAAAACACTCCCAAAACTCTTCAAAACTGCTCCTGGAAACATTTCAAGATAAGGAAAACTTACCACAGAAGGAGAGTTTCCACTTTAAAAATGCGTGTATTTTGGATTTCATCAAAAAAGCTCTGTGAGCATATACCTAAGCCTATGCGATGAGTTTTCAGACCAGAAACTTAGCAGAACTTCCAAGTTTTTGAGAAGTTTTGAGTTTCCGAAGAGGCTTCAGAGCATGAGTGGGATTTCAGCGATATCTCTGATGTCACCGGCCCATGAGCAAATTCAATAGGATGATTCTGGGACTTGTAAGGGATGCTGAAACGCCACGGCGGCCCCAAATCCTAACATTGTGGATCTTATGGCAGGCCTGTAACATACAAAACCTGACAAATATTAGCCGTGGTCTGAAAAAACCCTTAAAGATAAAGGCAGAACGGAGCCAAAGCAGAGCCATGGGCATAGTGACCCATGACTCTCCTTGGAAGGGCAACCAAGAGTTAATTTAGCTGCAGGGTGCAGAGCGGGCTTTTTGTGGGGGCAATATTTTAAGGAGTGGGTTAATAGGGCCATGGGAGGTTAGAAGGGGTGGGAGCATATATATGTTTGGGGGAGTGGGGGGGGCACCATATCAGTGAGAGGCACCAGGAGAGAAGGTCTCTCCCGACCTATGTTTAATTTTTTGTGGGGGAGGAGTTGGGGTAACAAATTCTAATGTTGTTTGTTCGGGTCATTTCAGCGAGCAATGGTGAGGGGGGTTCTTGGAGTTGGTGGAAAAGTTGGGGTGGGGGGTGATACATCTGATGGATGGGGACCACCCCCCTCGTTTATTATGGAATGGTAATTGCCTGGCGAACTTGGGGACTTTCAAGGGTGGGTCCACTGAGAGTCAGAGATTGACAAGGTTTTCCGGCAACAGAGGTGCCCCCAAGCTGATGGTCGCGGCTGCGGGCAAAAATGTTGCATGGTTTATAAATAATATTTGGTTGTCCATCAGGTGTTTTGGGGCTACAAGAACCTCCCTTGTGTATAAATAGTTATTTATTTTTGTAATGTTTGTTAATAAAAGGGTCCGATCTGGCCAATTAATCCAATAATGGTGTTATGTCTTCACTAATGGATCGGGCGCGGGAGTTGACGGGGTTAGTGTGGTAGGCAAGATGGTTGGGAAGCCTCTGCAGTAGGGTAGTCATGCATTGGTTTTGTATAAAGGAAATTTGGGCTCTCAGAATGAAGTCCAATGTTCCCCAGTCCAACATTGAATATTTATATGTTATACACATGTCGGACCCGACAGTGCATGCGTGTATGACTATTACAGGAAATGTGATCCACACAAACAGCTTTTCAGCAGCTCATTAGGTTCAGTCAAATCTCTGATGAATACGAGCAACTTCCTCTTTTTACAGAGAGAATAAGAATCCGAAACTGAAAATTCTGGTAAAAAATAACGTTGATTGTGGTTAATGTTCATATCTAAGGTCTCTGAAAAGATATTTTTGAGAACCCTGAAAATAAAATATATTTTTTTTTGCTTATTTTGTTTTCATTCATCTGTTGCAGTAACTATGTGGTTTATACCAGCTCCAACTGTCCAAACAGGGACTTTTTTACATTTGAAGGTAATTTGGCAAGGAGAAATAGACATATAGACAGCTCGCCAGACAGCCCGACAGACAGACAGCCTGCCAGACAGGCAGCCAAACAGACCGCCAGAGAGATCGCCAGAGAGCCCCGCCAGACAGACCGACAGACAGCCAGAAAGACAGACCGACAGACAAACTGACAGACAGCCAGACCGACAGCCAGCAAGACAGACCGACAGACAACCCACCAGACAGCCCACCAAACAGCCAAAACAAACCGACAGACAGTCCACCAGACAGAGTGACAGCAAGACAGCTAAACAGTCCAACAGACAGACAGCCAGCAAAACAGACCGACAGAAAACTCGCCAGACAGCTTGCCAAACAGCCAGACAGACCGACAGACAGCCCGCCAGACAGACTGACAGCAAGACAGCTAGACAGTCCGACAGACAGACAGCCAACAAGACAGAGCGCCCCGCCAGACAGCCGCGAAACAGTCATACAGCCTGCCAAACAGCCAGACAGAACAACAGACAGCTTGCAAGACCGACCAATTGGCAACCAGACAGGCAGACAACCTGTTAGACAGACAAACAGCCAGATATCAAGACAGAACGCCAGACAACCCGCCATCAGCCAGCCAAACAGACCGCCAGACAGCCAGCCAGACAGCCAGCCAGACAGCCAGCCAGCCAGACTGACAGACAGACTGACAGACAGCCAGACAGATTGACAGACAGCCAGACAGACAGACAGTACAGATGAGAAAATTCTAAGTAAATAACATTTGTTTAGAAGCTTTAGGAATTTGAAAAAACTCAGCCTATTCGAACCATTTGGGACTCATTTCTTGATAATCACCTACAATTGTCATCCCCATTCTACACATTGCAAAAGATTGCACAATGAAGAGAAGAATTATAACACTTAGGGCAGGCTCCCCCATAATGCCTTGCAACATTGAGATGGAATGATCATAGCCAGTATAAAAGCAGAAGCAGGGAATGCAGGAGCATAGCAGTGAAGAAGATAAGTGTGTGAAAAATAGAGAACACTGTCACTTACGTTTTTCAGGGCAATTGACGTTTATGAAGTGTTCTGTTATTGAGGCTGATCAATTCGCTGTCAACTGAATTCCCAGGCAAAATTTGTTGGAGCTGGCAAATTTGGATATCAAAAGATTTGCTTATGTCTGATAGATAGATTAGATAGATAGATAGAGGGATAGATAGATAGAGGATGGCTAGATAAATAGATTGATGGATATGTGCCGCCCCCGCATCAGCAGCCGGGCTGCTCGGATCCGGATCTGCGGTGGCTCGAGGGGCGTCCGGACCCGGGGGTCGTGCGGCCACTCAAATAAAGGGGGTATTTACAGGGGATGGTGTATTTAAAGTTTGTGACGCCACCCGTGGTGTGTGGTAAGATGGAGTACCACCACAGCAGCTGGGAGTACCCGGGAGCGATGGAGTGGGCAGCTAGGTGTTTAACCCCTCCACGGGTAGGGGAGGATGCCCCGGGACTCGGTGATGGTGTAGGGGAGTGCCGTTGGGGATGAAAGGGTCACTTGCGTACTCACTCAGTCCATAAGACAGAAATTTGGGCAAAAACTCAGCTTTTCAAAGAAGCAGCATGTCAAATGTTTTTGCCATTTACGTTTTGAACTGCAAAGCACAGTTTTGCCCAATTTCTGCCACAAAAAGGCAGCATTTTGAACAGCAAAGTGCGGACAAGAATCCCAAAAAATTTTTTATCTTTATGTTTGAAGCCTGAAATGTGGGAAAAGGTTGAAAAATTCAAGGGGGCCAAATACTTTTGCAAGGCACTGTATTTTTGTATGCATTACTTACGTATAATGATAATATTCTGCTGTGCTTTACAGACAGTATCATCAGTCTTCCCATTGGAACTTGCAATCTAATTTCCCTGTCAGTCAATTTGGATAGATAGCTATGAGATAGGTGACCCTTCTTTCATGGTACCTAACCTTTTTAATCATATAATACCTCTCCTATGCCAAAAGCCTATATATGTAAAGGAAAGATGGGGATCAAGCTGTAAATAAAAACTGCCATAAACTGGTAGAAGGAAGCGTGCTCAGCCCACTTGACAAAAATATTTTTTCCACATAATTTTACTTAGGGACTGCTTCCATAGTTGATTGATCACTAATCCCATCAGTGCTTCCACTGTCATAAGAATAGTCTGCATATACAGTTTGTTTTTGCAGAGTTGCTTGTCACAAGGAGATTTTTGCAGGCATCGCCAACTGTCATTGCAGCATGTGGATCTGTGGAAACTCCAGATTCTGGGACTCTGTCTGCAAACTTCTCTGATGTCTGTCATCAGCGCAGGGAGTCGTGACCGCTGACCACAGACTTAGGCAGGTTAGCAAGAGTTAATCTCTGCTGGGCTACTTGTTAGTCTCTTTGATCACAGGCTGTGGTGGAGCCAGTCACAGTCACTCCCCTCCTATATATGCTGGCTGGACTATTCCATTAATGCCAGCTATAGCTTGGAGGTTGTTATACATTATTGCTGTGAGCAGTAGTCGTGTTAACCCCTGTTGTCTTTTTGTTGCTGCCTTTCTGCTCTTGGTTCTTGTGAGTTTGCAGTGTGTCTGAGTTTTGGACTTCCCCTATATGTCTTAATCTTCTGCTCCATCACACTCCTGCTTCTTCCTTCTCTGGGTGGGTGGGCATAATAGATTAAATCTGGTAAGGAGAACAGTAAGGCAAAGGACTCCGGCATCTTCACCTTCAGGGGTAATCCATAGGTCAGGGATAGCCTAGGGTCCATTAGCATGAAAGACCGTGTAGGAGCCCCTGACTCTCACTACCCTGCAGTCACAGCGTGCCAGTGCTGTTGTAAAACAATGTATATACTTAAACAGACATGTCAGAAGAGCAAAACAATCCTTTTGGCTCTGTGCGCACTAGTGCGTTTTTCCCGCGGATTTACCCGCGGATTTGCCGCGGAAATTTCTTGAGAAATGTCTGCAATCTTTGTGCAGACATTTCCCAGCAAATCCTATGGTAAAAAAAAATAGCTGTGCGCACTTGTGCGGATTTTTCTCAAGAAATTTCCTTGAGAAGAATTTCTCGAGAAACTTTCTTGAGAAAATGAACATGTCCATTATTTCCGCAGGTACCCTGCGGATTTCGGCAGTACAGCCTGCAAAAATCCGCAGGGAACCACCCGCGGGAAAATCGCGGCAATTCCGCGGCTATTCCGCGGCAAATCCGCATGCGGATTTGGTGCGGATTTTTTCCGGAGGTCTGGAAATCTTTCACTCCCAGAAGTTTCTCAAGAAATTTTCTTGAGAAACTTCTCATTTCTAGTGCGCACAGAGCCTTTAGGCTAGGGTCACAAGGCCGTATTTTCGCTCATTCGAGAAAATTGGTCCAATTATGCTAATCACACTCTGATCAGCGTTTTATCAGAGTCTGATCTGATTTTCTTGAATGTGGAGAAGGTTGATAAAAAAATGTCTCCACCTTCTGCATTCTCAGTCTGTGATATCATCTAAGTGTGGTCCGATTTTTTCCATGGAGCCATTGACTTGCATGGCCAAGTGTGATCCTGTTTACGGATGTAAATAGGGCACGCTGTGATTGTGTCCTCCAACAGACTCTGTTCGAAGACAAAATCAGACATGTGCCATAGAATAACATTGGTCCGAGCGTGATCCAATGTTTTGTCGGATCGCTCTCGGATTGAAAATACGGTCATGTGACTCTAGCCTTATAGGTAATAATCTTTTATATATTGAGTATAATCCTAGTACAAAACACAACAGTTCAAATTTTATATTTCATCAATATACTGTATAATTGTAACACAAATCTCAATGCAAATGTGATCAGCTTATTCCTGTCTAAATTTTACTATATCTAGGGTTCTGCAGTTTACCTGGCTTTGTACACAAGCAGATATCTCCCGGCCAGGGTACTATTTTCATATATTTGACTATCAAATAGATTCACCAAGGGCAATGTAGCTTCAGTGCAGCAATAAAACGCTGGAAAAGAAGTAAGATACAATTTATGTTATAAACATGTACTGTAATAATCCAGTGTCCTTTTACTTAACCCTTTAGTGACGGAGCTAATTTTCACCTTAATGACCAGACCAAATTTTGCAATTCTGACCAGTGTCACTTCATGAGGTTATAACTCTGGAACGCTTCAACGGATCCCGGTGATTCTGAGATTGTTTTTTCGTCACATATTGGACTTCATGTTAGTACCAAATTTAGGACAATATTTTTTGTGTTTATTTATGAAAAAAATTGAATATTGGCAAAAATTTTGAAAATTTAGCAATTTTCAACTTTTGAATTTTTATACCGTTAAACCAGAGATTTCTGTGACACAAAATAGTTAATAAATAACATTTCCCACATGTCTACTTTACATCAGCACAATTTTGGAAACAAAATTTTTTTTCGTTAGGAAGTTAGAGGGGTTCAAAGTTTATCAGCAATTTCTCATTTTTACATCAAAATTTACAAAACCAGTTTTTTAGGGACCACATCACATTTGAAGTGACTTCAATAGGCCTAGATGACAGAAAATACCCAAAAGTGACACCATTCTAAAAACTGCACCCCCCAAAGTACTCAAAACCACATTCAAGAAGTTTATTAACCCTTCAGGTGCTTCACATGAACAAAAGCAATGTGGAATGAAAAAAAGCAAAAATTAAATTTTACCTAAAAATGTTGCTCTAACCCAAATTTATTCACTTTTAGAAGAAATAACACAACAAAATGGACCCCAAAACTTGTTCCCCACTTTCTTATGAGCGCGCCGATACCCCACATGTGGTCAGAAACCTCTGTTTGGACAAATGGGAGGGCTCGGAACAGAAGGAGCAATATTTGAATTTTGGAAAGCAAATTTGGCTGAAATAGATTGCGAGCACCATGTTGCATTTACAGGTCCGCTAAGGTACCTAAACAGAAGAAATCCCTCACAAGTGACACCATTTTGGAAACTAGACCCCTCAAGGCTTCTATCTAGGGGTATAGTGAGCATTTTGGATCCACAGGTACTTCACAGATTTTGTTAACGTTACGTTGTCATATTGAAAATTTTAATAATTTTCTCAAAAATGTTGCTTTAGCATCAATTTTCTCACTTTTTCAAGAGGTAATTCCAAAAATTTGACCTCAAGGTTTGTTAACCACTTTTTTATGAGCGCGGTGATACCTCACATGTGGTCTGAAACCTTTGTTTGGACAAATGGGAGGGCTTGGAACGAAAGGAGCAATATTTGAATTTTAGAAAGGAAATTTGGCTGAAAAAGATTGCGGGCACCATGTCGCATTTGGAGGTCCCCTAAGGTACCTAAACAGCAGAAACCCCGCACAAGTGGCCCCATTTTGGAAACTAGGCCCCTCAAGGAATTTATCTAGATGTTTGGTGAGTACCCTGAACCCCCAGGTGCTTCACAGAATTTTATAACGTTGAGCCATGAAAAAAAAAAAATAAAATTTTACCACAAAATTGTTATTTCAACCAGGTAGCTTTTTTTTTTACAAGAGTAAAAGGAAAAAATTCAGCTTAACATTTATTGTGCAATTTCTCCTGAGTTTGGCGATACCTTATATGTGGTGGAAATCAACTGTTTGGGCGCATGGCAGGGCTCGGAAGGGAAGGAGTGCCATTTGACTGCAAAATTGGCTGGAATCAATAGCGGACGCCAGGTTGCATTTGGAGAGCCCCTGAGGTGCCTAAACAGTGGCGGTCCCCCACAAGTGACTTCATTCTGGAAACAAGACACCTCAAGGCTTTTATCAAGGTGTATAGTGAGCAGTTTGAATCCACGAGTACTTCACAGAATTTGATAAGCTTAGGTTGCCATATTGAAAATTTTCATTTTTTTCACAAAACTGTTGCTTTAGCATCAAATTTCTCACTTTTTCAAGAGACAACAACAAACCGTGGACCCCACAGGTTGTTATCCAATGTCTTATGAGCACAGGGATACCCCACATGTGGCCAAAAACCTCTGTTTGGATAAATGAGAGGGCTTGGAATGGAGGGTGCACCATTTGAATTCTGGAAAAGTTGAGATAAATTGCGGGCACCATGTCACATTAGCAGGGCCCCTTGGGTACCTATACATCAGAAAACCCCCACAAGTGACCCCATTTTGGAAACTGGATTTTATTCAGGAGTATAGTAAGCATTTTGAATCCACAGGTACTTCACAAAAATGTTGCTGTAGCAACAAATGTCTCACTGTTAGGCTATGTGGCCATGATCCAGCGACACGGCGTCCAGTACACAGTGCCAGCCTTCCTGCAGAGATGTGAGTGTTGTCCACGGGAGAACGCAGCTGCCCATGCCCACGATTTGGGTTCAGGCCGCTGTGGAGCTCTATGCTACCTGCAGAGAACACTCATCTCCGCAGCATAAATTGACATTCTGAGGCTCGGGAAGCTGCGCCACAGGTCGGTTTATGCTGCGGAGAAAAGAAGCACATTGGGCATGGGATTTCTAAAAATCCTTCCACTATGCTTCTCCTGCACAACGCAGCGTTATGGACACAGGGAAAACACTCTGCGCCCAAAACGCTGCAAACCCTGATTGTGGGCACACAGCGTAAAATGCTACAATGGATGAATGGATAGATGTCAAACAAATATAACGTCCCACCCCCTGCATATTCTAAGCTGGCGCCCTTTAGTGCCTTTCATGTGGCACTAAAGGGTGCCTAGCCTTGTATTTAGCCCCCCAAAAAATTAATAATTAAAATAAACGACGTGGGGTCCCCCCTATTTTTGATAGCCAGCTAGGGTAAAGCAGACAGCTGTAGCCTGCAAACCACAGCTGACAGCTTCACCTTGGCTGGTGATCAATTTGGAGGGCTCCCCAGGCGTTTTTTAAAAAAAAAAAAAACGTGGGGTCCCCCCCAAATTAGATCACCAGCCAAGGTGAAGCGGACAGCTGGGGTCTGGTATTCTCAGGGTGGGAAGAGCCATGGTTATTGGACTCTTCCCAGCCTAAAAATAGCAGGCCGCAGCCGCCCCAGAAGTGGCGCATCCATTAGATGCGCCAATCCTGGCGCTTCGCCCCAGCTCATCCCGCGCCCTGGTGCGGTGGCAGACGGGGTAATATATGGGGTTGATACCAGCTGTAATGTCACCTGGCATCAAGCCCTGGGGTTAGTGATGTCACGGCATCTGAACAGATACCCGACATCACTAACCCAGTCAGTAATAGAAAAAAAAAAGACAAAAAAAAAATTTATTTGAAAAAACACTCCCCGAAACATTCCTCTTTTACCAATTTATTGAAAATAAAGAAATTCCGGTCGCTGTAATCCATTTTGGAGGTCCCACGCCGGCTCTGGATCTTCTAGAATATGGGGGGCACGTTCAGGGAACGTATCCCCCATTTTCTGGAAGAGCAAGCTCTCCATGAGCAGTGTGGGTGCAGTAATCTGAGAATACTGCACTCACACTGCCCCGGTCCAACCTAGGGCAGAGTGACCTGCAGTAACCTCATTCCAGAATATGAGGGGCACGCTCACAGAACGTACCCCCCATTTTCTGGAACAGCAGCCTCTCCATGTGAGGAGTGTGGCTGCAGATCACTGCGCTCACCCTCCCCCGGTCCACAGTGGAGCCTGTGCATCAGCGACGTCAGCAGGATTCCTGCTTGCAGGGATCCAGCTGACAGCCGCTGTCTGCGCATGCGCCGCCAGCATTGAAGAAGAAGGAGGCGGCGATCGCGGGCCCGGAGCGGCAAACAGGTAACGTATAACCGGGGGCTTGGGGAGGGGGGAGGGGGGGTGACCTAGTGGGACCTGGGGACACCTTTCTGCCGCATGTGACGTGTCACATGCGGCAGAAAGAGCAGAATGAAGGCGGCCGCGCGCTGTGCGCCGCCATCTTCCACGCTCCGGAGGGGGGAGGGGGGAGGCGGCTCTGGAGACTGGAGGGGGCTCCGGTGACCAGAGGGCTCCGGTGGACCGGAGGAGGGGTCAGGGGGAGGACATTTCCCTCCGATCTGAAATGTTTGATCATTTCAGATCGGAGGGAAATGACTGCAGAGCCGGCGCAGGCGGCAGTTTTCTGTGCGCTTCGGCGCCATTTTGGATGTCCGGTGGGGGTAGGGGTGGGGGTGGGGGGACTCTCCGGTACCGGGGGCTTTGGGGGCACTAGGGGGTTAGATTTCTTTCTCATCTGACATGTTTGATCATGTCAGATGAAAAAGAAATCAGTTTTACCGGCCATTTCTTTTTTTTTCATGTGTTCGTCGGTATACGGTGTATACCGCCGATCACATGATCGGGGTCCAAAAAAAACACCCCGATTCATAATCTGGGGGGTCTCAGCTACCCCCGGTAGCTGAAACCCCCGAGATTTTCGGTCGCTGGGGGGCGCTACAGGGTTTTTTCGGGCCGCCGCTTTAAAGCGGCGGAACAGAATAAGTACCCTGTTTTGCCGCCGCTTTAAGTCGTACGGCCGTCGTTATGAGGTTAAAGCACACCAATCACCAGGATTTTCCTATATATCCTAAATCCAGGGCTATACTGGCACTATCAGGCTGATTCTAGACATACCTTTAGTTGTCAGCTCGGATGTACAGTTAGGTCCAGAAATATTTGGACAGTGACACAATTTTCGCGAGTTGGGCTCTGCATGCCACCACATTGGATTTGAAATGAAACCTCTACAACAGAATTCAAGTGCAGATTGTAACGTTTAATTTGAAGGTTTGAACAAAAATATCTGATAGAAATTGTAGGAATTGTACACATTTCTTTACAAACACTCCACATTTTAGGAGGTCAAAAGTAATTGGACAAATAAACCAAACCCAAACAAAATATTTTTATTTTCAATATTTTGTTGCGAATCCTTTGGAGGCAATCACTGCCTTAAGTCTGGAACCCATGGACATCACCAAACGCTGGGTTTCCTCCTTCTTAATGCTTTGCCAGGCCTTTACAGCCGCAGCCTTCAGGTCTTGCTTGTTTGTGGGTCTTTCCGTCTTAAGTCTGGATTTGAGCAAGTGAAATGCATGCTCAATTGGGTTAAGATCTGGTGATTGACTTGGCCATTGCAGAATGTTTCACTTTTTTGCACTCATGAACTCCTGGGTAGCTTTGGCTGTATGCTTGGGGTCATTGTCCATCTATACTATGAAGAGCCGTCCGATCAACTTTGCGGCATTTGGCTGAATCTGGGCTGAAAGTATATCCCGGTACACTTCAGAATTCATCCGGCTACTCTTGTCTGCTGTTATGTCATCAATAAACACAAGTGACCCAGTGCCATTGAAAGCCATGCATGCTCATGCCATCACGTTGCCTCCACCATGTTTTACAGAGGATGTGGTGTGTCTGGGATCATGTGCCGTTCCCTTTCTTCTCCAAACTTTTTTCTTCCCCTCATTCTGGTACAGGTTGATCTTTGTCTCATCTGTCCATAGAATACTTTTCCAGAACTGAGCTGGCTTCATGAGGTGTTTTTCAGCAAATTTAACTCTGGCCTGTCTATTTTTGGAATTGATGAATGGTTTGCATCTAGATGTGAACCCTTTGTATTTACTTTCATGGAGTCTTCTCTTTACTGTTGACTTAGAGACAGATACACCTACTTCACTGAGAGTGTTCTGGACTTCAGTTGATGTTGTGAACGGGTTCTTCTTCACCAAAGAAAGTATGCGGCGATCATCCACCACTGTTGTCATCCGTGGACGCCCAGGCCTTTCTGAGTTCCCAAGCTCACCAGTCAATTCCTTTTTTCTCAGAATGTACCCGACTGTTGATTATTTTGCTACTCCAAGCATGTCTGCTATCTCTCTGATGGATTTTTTCTTTTTTTTCAGCCTCAGGATGTTCTTCTTCACCTCAATTGAGAGTTCCTTAGACCGCATGTTGTCTGGTCACAGCAACAGCTTCCAAATGCAAAACCACACACCTGTAATCAACCCCAGTCCTTTTAACTACTTCATTGATTACAGGTTAACGAGGGAGACACCTTCAGAGTTAATTGCAGCCCTTAGAGTCCCTTGTCCAAATACTTTTGGTCCCTTGAAAAAGAGGAGGCTATGCATTACAGAGCTATGATTCCTAAACCCTTTCTCCGATTTGGATGTGAAAACTCTCATATTGTAGCTGGGAGTGTGCACTTTTAGCCCATATTATATATATAATTGTATTTCTGAACATGTTTTTGTAAACAGCTAAAATAACAAAACTTGTGTCACTGTCCAAATATTTCTGGACCTAACTGTATAGGTTTTGAAACACATGCAAGTGAAATTTGTAAAATGAGCAGCTTTTTGAATGACAGCAGCTGCCGATCAGCTGATAGCCGGGGTGGGTAGTCATAGTGATTTACGCCCCCTGCCTGTCTGTCCTCCCCTTGTTATTTATGCTAATTCTATTATAGAATAGTTTTACTAAATGACTAGAAGGACCTGTGCTGATGTCATACCCATGTAACCAGAAGGGACGGGGCCTCAGCCAACAGAGCTGATACCAGGAAGCAACATTATTTTTCTGTTGGCTGAGACCCCACTCCTTCTGGTCACATGGGTATGACATCAGCACAGGTCCTTCTAGTCACTTAGTAAAACGATTGTATAATAGAATAAGCATAAATAACAGATAGGGGGAGGAACAACAGGCAGGGGTCAGGAATCACTATGAAACCCCACCCCACCTATCAGCTGATTGGCAGCTGCTGTCATTCAAAAAGCTACTCATTTTACAAACTTTACTTGCTTATGTTTCAAAACCTATATATCTGAGCTGACAACTAAAGTTATGTATAGAATAAGCCTGCTTCAGCGATAAAGAGACTTATTGTAGAGATCCAGAGGGTGGTGATCTGTCATGTGTTTTTCTGAGTGGTGTGGAAATATCCCTGTTGGTTGTTTATTTTCCCCTGTGTTTATTTCTCCCTTGGCATGTATTGTTTCTCCCCTGTCTGATTGCAGTGTGCACGTGTTTTGTTGTTTCCCCTATGTGTGGTATTTGTGGGCTTGGCTTCTTCCATCTCGGCCCCCTCATACAGTGGTGGAGATGGGGTGTTTAATCAGAGTTTAAACAGGAGTTAGCCGGCTTTACACACTGCGACATCGCTAGCATCGGCTAGCGATGTCGAGCGCGATAGCACACGCCCCCATCGTATATGCAATATATGGTGTTTGCTGCTGTAGCGAACATTATCGCTACGGCAGCTTCACACACACATACCTGGTCGGCGACATCGCAGTGACTGCCGAACAATCCCTCCTTCAAGGGGGAGGTGCGTTCGGTGTCACAGCGATGTCACAGCAACGTCACCAAACAGCCGGCCAATAGCAGCGGAGGGGCGGAGATGAGTGGGATGTAACATCCCGCCCACCTCCTTTCTTCCGCATTGCTGGTGGGCGCAGGTAAGAAGATGTTTGTCGTTCCTGCGGGTTTACACACAGCGATGTGTGGTGCCGCAGGAACAACAAACAACATCGTATCTGCAGCAGGAGCGACATTATGAAAATGAACGACGTTACACAAATCAGCGATTTTTGTCACTTTTGCGCTCGTTCATCATTGCAACTAGGCTTTACACATTGCGATGACGCCACTGGCGCCGGATGTGCGTCACTAACGACATGACCCCGACGATATATCGGTAGCGATGTCGCAACGTGTAAAGCCCGCCTTAGGGTCATGCTGGCGGCCCAGACCTGGCTACCATCAAACCTACCTCTGGTATAAGGGACAGCGCACTCTGAGGGCAAGTTTAGACTGCTCCAGTTACCCCAGTCACTCCCGTGACAACAGCTCTGAGTTACAGAAAAAAAAGCTGAGGAGAGACTGGAGACTGCTCCTGAACAGCAGCATGCATGTCGCAGGCAGTGCACAAACCCCAGAGCACTGCAGTCAGTCGGCATTAGATTTCCTACAGGAAGTGGTGTACAAGAGAGTTAGTGACAGCAGCAGAATACATAGTCCTAAGGCCTTCTCTTTTTAATACCAGAACCTAGTTAATAATTTACAATGTTAATGATGAAATCATTGTTTCTTCAATATTTGCAAGTTCTCCAGGTCTAACATCACCAGAACATTTCCACCTTGTAGTAAGTCTCTTACCATTGAGTGATGGTTTCCCATAATTATGAGATCTGGGTACAATTTTGACCATAAAGTATTATAGAAAGTAGTTTATAGATTAAACCTGAGAGTTTATCTTACCCAAAGAGTGACCTATTTCTGTAGTAATTCTTCCTATGTTATGTACCAGGATTAAGGGGCACTTTGCACACTATGACATCGCAGGTGCGATGTCGGTGGGGTCAAATTGAAAGTGACGCACATCCGGCGTCGCAGGCGATATCGTAGTGTGTAAAGCCTTTTTGATATGATTAACGAGTGCAAAATCGTCGTAATCGTATCATCGGTGTAGCGTTGGTCATTTCCATAATTTGGAAATGACCGATGTTACAATGTTGTTCCTCATTCCATCGGCATCACACATCGCTGTGTGTGAAGCCGCAGGAGCGAGAAACATCGCCTACCTGCGTCCTGCGGCTCACGCCAGCTATGCGGAAGGAAGGGGGTGGGCGGGATGTTTACGTCCCGCTCATCTCCGCCCCTCCGCTTCTATTGGCCGCCTGCCGTGTGATGTCGCTATGATGCCGCACGACCCGCCCCCTTAATAAGGAGGCGGGTCGCCGGCCAGAGCGACGTCGCAGGGCAGGTGAGTGCCTGTGAAGCTGCCGTAGTGATAATGTTCGCTACGGCAGCTATCACCATGATATCGCAGCTGCGACGGGGGCGGGGACTATCGCGCTCGGCATCGCAAGCATCGGCTTGCGATGTCGTAGTGTGCAAAGTGCCCCTAAGAGTCGCCTTGAAGTAATCTTGAGTTGCCGAACACAACCAGGAACATTACTGCTGCTCCGATCCTTTTTCTTGGGGAAAACATCTTCACTGTGGCTCAGCGGGGTTTAAGAGACTAGACATTTTTGATGTAACATTCATAGTGTTGAGCGAGTAGTTAACTATTCGTACTCGCTATGCTGTTAGTACAGTCCGCTACTCGCATATTCGTTACGAGTAGCGGCGCAATGTACTGTAAGTCAATCGGAAATACTCACTAAGTAGTGAGTAACCCAAAAGCCATACTTTTCGTGCAAGTAGCGAATAGTGCAGCTTTCGGGTTACTCGCTACTTGGCGAGTATTTCCCATTGACTTACATTGTGCCCGCTACTCGTAACGAATATGCGAGTAGCGGACAGTACTCGCTAACAACATAGCGACTACGAATAGTTAACTACCCGCTAAACACTAAACACTCACTTTGACAGCTTTTTATTCTCATGAAATGCAATGAGTTAATAATAATAATAATAATAAGAACTTTAAAAACAATAGCGCATTACCAATAATATTGACCCTGGTGTCTATTGTTGGTCGACAGCAGTGGGTAATAATACTGCCCTTATGATTCAATGTATAATAAATAATACCAACCGTTATGATTGAGTATAACTGTTGGATCAGATTTTGAAGATGGGAATCCAGTGGATTTTGTGAAGCTGAACAAAGACATGCTGACTTATGATGTCGTGACGAGCATATTTGGGAATGACCTGAACTCTCTCACTCCTGCTGATCTTGCTTCCAGAGCAGTACTATGCCCTAAAAACTGTGACACGCTGACAGTCAATGAACAAGTGTTGAACATGCTTGGAGGTCAGACTAAATCATAAGGCCGCTTTACACGCAGCGACATCGCTAACGAGATATCGCTGGGGTCACGGAATTCGTGACTCACATCCGGCCTCGTTAGCGACGTTGTTGTGTGTGACACTTACCAGCGACGTCTAACGATCCGAAAAGTGCCCAAAATCGTTGGTTGTTGACACGTCGTTCGTTTCCCAAAAATAGTTGTTCGTTTGGTACGCAGGTTGTTCGTCGTTCCTGAGGCAGCACACATCGCTACGTACCTGCATCCTCCGGCAACAAGGTGGGCATGTCGTTCATGCGGCTGCTCTCCGCCCCTCCGCTTCTATTGGTGGCCCGCTGTGTGACGTCGCTCTGACGCCGCACAAACCTCCCCTTTAAAAAAGAGGTTGTTCGCCGGCCACAGCGACGTCGTTAGGAAGGTAAGTTGGTGTGACGCGTACCGGCGATATTGTTCGCCACGGGCAGCGATTTGCCCGTGACGCACAAACGACGGGGGCGGGTTCGATCACTAGCGACATTGCTAGCGATGTCGCAGCTTGTAAAGCGGCCTATACTTTAGTGTTGAAAAGATTTCATCCTGTGAGACAGAAGAAGAAAGAGCTCAGTACGCCATCGAATTTGTACATTCCTTGACTCCTATGGGCCTCCCTCCTCATATGCTGAACCTTAAGAAAGGCTGCTGTGTCATGCTACTCCGCAATCTAAATCAAAAGAAAGGACTGTGCAATGGTACTCGATTAATCATAGAAACTCTTGGCACAAATCTAATCGACTGCAGTATTTTTTCTGTGGAGCGTCGTGGTCAAAAGGTTCTCATTCCAAGAATACCGTTGGACCCTAGCGAAAATTTCAATATCCCGTTTAAGTTAACAAGAAAACAATTCCCACTTCGTCTGGCTTATTCCATGACAATTAGAAAATCGCAAGGACAAACATTCGATAAGATTGACGTTCTCCTACCTGATCCTGTATTCACACATGGTCAATTACACACTGCATTCTCTAGAGTAACAAGTAGTAAAGGTCTTTCAGTTCAAATTGTACCTAGTAAAAGTCAAGGAAAGCTTTGAAAATGAAGAAAATGACTTTACTTTAATTGTGTTTACAGAGAAATTTTAACTTAATTTATGTTTCGTTATGAAATTTGTTTAGATGCTCGAATGAATAAAAAATGCACATCTTATTGAATCCAGTTTTGTTTTTTACAATGTGAATATAATGTATCATTATTATTATTCCGATTTTTGATGATTATTATTGCTATTAACTTCATTTTAATTTAATTTACCACCTGCGTAAGCGCAACTGAATGTTGTCATTATTAACTTTAGTTTAATCACCAGCAGCGTTAATTAGATAGCAATGAGCATGCCGAGCGTTAGCTGGCTAGAAACAGCTAGTATATATATATATATATATATATATATATATATATATATATATATATATTATATATATACACACACATATATATATATATATATATATATATACACACATACACTGGAGATCAAATTTAGAGAGCAACACACAATTTCCTAAATGTTGCGGTTATTGTGTAGTCCTGTGTGATTATGTTACGTCCGGTTGGTGGAAGCACTGGACCGTACACCGATTTCCCTTGAGGAGGCAGCCAGGCCGGTCACCCCGCCAGAGGGTCCTGATGCACGGCAGCCGAAGCACTATTGGTAGCCAGACAGTCCGTAGAGTAGTAGGAAAGGTGTATGTTGCTGAACACACGGAGTTCTGGATGGTAGTCCGGGTGACGAGGCTCAGGGTCCGAGGCCGGGTTGTAGGGTCAGGCGGAATCCGGAACCTGCTGAGCGATGGGGCGGGTCACCGCACGGAGCCAGGGACTGGAGACTGGCGGAGCTGCAGAGGTGGTGGAACATCCGCCGAAGTCACCGTCAGGGTCCAGGGATGGACTTGGTTCGGAGCGGCTGGCGTGGCAGGACAGGCTCTGCGAGACAGACAGGGTTAACACAAGGCAAGGCACAGGGTAAAGCAATACGGGGACCTGAACACTAGCTTGCTAAACACGTAGAACAGGCCCCGCCCACCAGGAAAGAGAAACCTAATATACCCTGTACCTGTCTATGCAATTTCCTGTTTCTGGGTGCTGGCCCTTTAAGAGAGGGTCAATGACCGCGCGCGCGCCCTAATGCGCATGCACGAGGCTCATGTGCCAGAAGCCAGTCCAGGAAGCGGTGAGGAGGAAGCAGGAGCGCCCGGCTGTGTGTCCCAAGTCGCAGAGGAGCGCCGGGAGCGGGGAGCAGGACACAAGGAATGTGCAGGCAAGGAGGACGGAACCGGGACCGGGGTGATGAGCAGGGGACGCCGGCGTGAACCGGGGAGCGGGCCACGGGGACCGGAGTGCGGGGCAGATTATATCCTACCAGAAGTAAACTAGCAGTATTTTTTGATTGTGTGCTTCACATCTACCATTAAAGACTTTGCATTCATTTGAAATAAGAGTGTGGAGCAGTGAAATTAGAATTCAATGGGTCCCAGTGGAAAATTTGGACCTGGTCTCCCTCATGTTGGTCAGATGTATGTGTATGTATCTATGCAGTTAGCATTCTAAATCCTATAAACACATATGAGTTGCCCTCCCCTCGATTATGTAGTAATATCCCCCACCCTGTTCAAATGTACCCCTTCCCAGGTTTCTTCCTGGTAAATATGTCCCCATCCTGGTATATATGCCCCCCATCTTGGTATATATGTGTGTCGCCCTGGGCAAGCCAGGGGACACAGGTCACACACCACCACACCCTACATCCCAGTTAGGAACACCAAAGCTAACCAAAAATCCTTGTTGCCTTCCTCCAGAGGCTGATGATTCACACCAGGGGGTGGGCCAGGCGGTTGGCTCCGCCCACCGAGGAGTTCACAGCTCTGGAGGCGGGAGAAACCAGGCAGATAAGCTAGGGGAGTGAAGGAGTAAACAGCTAAGATGAGTTAAGGAAGTAAAGTGGTAAAGGAGGAAAGCAAGAGTGGTGACAGAGAGAAAGCCTGAAGTAGTCCAGCTGTGTGCAGGACAGGTCAGCAAGGTCAGCAACGGCGGTGACTGTCTGGAGGGGGACCGTTTGGAAGTTCCTGGAAGGACCGCGGACGGGTAGTGGCCCGGCGGTCTGGAGCAGTGTTCCGAAGGACAGTCAACACCAGGGCAGGGGCCTCTCGGACCCCGGCAAGGCTAGGAGTCGCCAGAATTTGCCAAATCCGTCAGTGAAGGGGACGTAGATCCCCCAACAACCAAGTCCCGATTGAAGGCAACAGCCCAACCAGAGTAGGAGAGACACCGCCACCGCCAAGGCACCAGTTTCTCAGGGCCAGCGCCTGCGGGCAAAGAGTAGAGCTCCCCCGGTCCAGCTTGAAGCCGGGGAGCGGGTTACCGGTGGGGACCCATCGCAACCAACAAGTAAACAAAGGTGCAAGGAAGAGGGACATCACCGTCACCTACTGGGAGAGCAAGTGCAGCCGTCCGTGGGACCGTCTTACCAGCCGTTTGGTTTACCGTAAAAACTGAGTCAACGTCTCAGGCTGAGTGAGTACCACAGTGCCGCAAGGCACAGCGCTGCCCCCGCGTCCCTGCGCCCACCAGGCCCTGCACCTCCCAACCCATCACCGGGCCCCGGGATCACCAACCCCTACCCACGGAGGGGCAACACAACACCTGGCTGCTCCGCATCACCATCCCCGGGATCCCCATATTGAGCAGCGGTGGTGAAATCACCACAACCGTGGGTGGCGTCACGGACAATAAACTATCCCCACACCCAACAAACCCCCTTTCACTCACGGGCGAGGAGTGCCGCTCGAGAACCCCCGGGATCCGGCCTACAGCTCGAGCCACCACTGAGCAGCGGCCGCCGGACCCGAGCAGAAGGGGGTGAGCGTAGTGTGCTGACACCCTCCTCCCCGCCCGCGACAACTTGGCGTCACGAACAGGATCTTACCGCTCTGCCGTCTGGTAGAGGTGCGCCTTGTTACCGCCGGAGGTATCCGGCAGAAAAATTTCAGAAGCCGCCATCTTTGGCGCGAAAAGTTCCCGCTCGAGCGTCTTCTCGAGTAGTAGAGGCGCGAAGGCCAAAACCCCGCCCCGAGAAAGGAGGGGCCGGAAAGAGCTAAGGGGGACGCGATGGCGGCTGGATGCATGTAGCTGCAGCTATAAAAGCAGGGACGCCAGGACTCTGCGGACATACTGGGTTCCTGGAAAGCACGACTGCCGAGATGTCCGCCCCACCTAGTTCTGCAGAGACTACCGAGCGGGTGTCTGGAACAGCGACCTGGTTGAGGGCCCGGGCGGCGGGGATCTGCCGTCACTACCAGAGTCAGATCGGCGGGCTGATGGAGCAGTGGGCCGCGGAGGTGGAGGCCCTAGTTGCTGTGGCGCGAGTGTATGGAGTGGAGGCCGTGATGGAGGAGCTGGAGAATGACCCACGCCCCTGTGTCCCCGAGGGACCGGTCGCTGCGGCTGAGGGACCCGGTCTGCCCCTGGCTCCTGTGTTACCTCCGTCCTACTCACTCGCGTGCTGCACCGCACCTGGCCCGTCGGGTGTGCCTCTCTCTGTGACTGCGGCGGGGGCAGAAGATAGCGACTCCGGGCCTGACACTGAGCCTGTGTCAGAAGAAGAGGAGGGGGTCGTTGCCCTGCCTGGCATGGAGGCCACTTATGTTCCCAGAACCGGGGGCAACGGGTATCGGGTGGCCCTTCCATGCCGTGCTTGCTACGCACTGGAGGGGCTGGTGCCCGTATCCTTCCACCCCGAGCCGGGTGAGGAGGACGAAAATACCCAGTAGGGCAGCGGAGCACCGTTGTCCAGTCCCCGTTGGGACCATCAGAAAGTTGTGTGAACTGTTGTTTAAAAGTTTGAAAGAATGATAAGAAAATGATGATACCGAGTACATTACCTGATTTGCTTTGTGATTTGCAACCGGCTGGAGCCGGCACCGTTGTCCCCGTAGGGACCGTTTAAAAGTTTTGCATGGGAACTATCCATGGACAAGCCCGTGAACTTGCAGGGCACCCACAAACGTTAAGTGGCTTGTAAATATGTTGTTTGCCGTTACCGTTTTCCGCAATGCCGCCTCCGGAGAGGCAGGTTGGAGGGAGGGCCCTCAGCAGAGAAGGCTGGGGCCCAGCCACCAAAGGAACCGGTGGCTACCCTCTGGAGGGAAGGACAGATCCCGCTCGGGTACCGTGTGCTGGACTGTGGGTCAAGGGGTGTTGCCTGGGCTTTAGGGGCAGCATCAGGGCCAGGTTGCTTGGGTGGGAGAGAGCGGAAACCGTAACCGTAAACCGTTATGCAACGTTAAAGTAAAAGTGCCTCCCGTTAAGGGAAGAGTTATTAAAAATGTACATATGTTATTATTTTACCATGTTATCTTTTGCAGAAAAATAAATCCGGTGTTGGACGGCAGCCCGCGGACGGTCTGCATTTTGCTAAGGGGGAATGTGTCGCCCTGGGCAAGCCAGGGGACACAGGTCACACACCACCACACCCTACATCCCAGTTAGGAACACCAAAGCTAACCAAAAATCCTTGTTGCCTTCCTCCAGAGGCTGATGATTCACACCAGGGGGTGGGCCAGGCGGTTGGCTCCGCCCACCGAGGAGTTCACAGCTCTGGAGGCGGGAGAAACCAGGCAGATAAGCTAGGGGAGTGAAGGAGTAAACAGCTAAGATGAGTTAAGGAAGTAAAGTGGTAAAGGAGGAAAGCAAGAGTGGTGACAGAGAGAAAGCCTGAAGTAGTCCAGCTGTGTGCAGGACAGGTCAGCAAGGTCAGCAACGGCGGTGACTGTCTGGAGGGGGACCGTTTGGAAGTTCCTGGAAGGACCGCGGACGGGTAGTGGCCCGGCGGTCTGGAGCAGTGTTCCGAAGGACAGTCGGCACCAGGGCAGGGGCCTCTCGGACCCCGGCAAGGCTAGGAGCCGCCAGAATTTGCCAAATCCGTCAGTGAAGGGGACGTAGATCCCCCAACAACCAAGTCCCGATTGAAGGCAACAGCCCAACCAGAGTAGGAGAGACACCGCCACCGCCAAGGCACCAGTTTCTCAGGGCCAGCGCCTGCGGGCAAAGAGTAGAGCTCCCCCGGTCCAGCTTGAAGCCGGGGAGCGGGTTACCGGTGGGGACCCATCGCAACCAACAAGTAAACAAAGGTGCAAGGAAGAGGGACATCACCGTCACCTACTGGGAGAGCAAGTGCAGCCGTCCGTGGGACCGTCTTTCCAGCCGTTTGGTTTACCGTAAAAACTGAGTCAACGTCTCAGGCTGAGTGAGTACCACAGTGCCGCAAGGCACAGCGCTGCCCCCGCGTCCCTGCGCCCACCAGGCCCTGCACCTCCCAAGCCATCACCGGGCCCCGGGATCACCAACCCCTACCCACGGAGGGGCAACACAACACCTGGCTGCTCCGCATCACCATCCCCGGGATCCCCATATAGAGCAGCGGTGGTGAAATCACCACAACCGTGGGTGGCGTCACGGACAATAAACTATCCCCACACCCAACAAACCCCCTTTCACTCACGGGCGAGGAGTGCCGCTCGAGAACCCCCGGGATCCGGCCTACAGCTCGAGCCACCACTGAGCAGCGGCCGCCGGACCCGAACAGAAGGGGGTGAGCGTAGTGTGCTGACACCGTCCTCCCCGCCCGCGACATATGTCTTACATTCTAGGCCCAGTCCTGGTATACATATCCCCATCCTGGTAAATATTCCCCATCCTAGGCCCATACTGGTATTTATGCCTCTTCCTGGTATAGATGTCCCCCATCCTGGTAAAAATGTACCCCATCCTGGTATACATGTCCCCTTCCTGTACCACATCCTGATATATACAGCATATCCCCCATTCTGGTATACATGTCCCCTTCCTGGACCACATCCTGATATATACAGTATGTCACCCATTCTGGTAAAAATGTCTCCCATCCTGCTATATACTGAATGTTCCTGTCCTGGTATATATGTCTCTGATCCTAGGCCACATCCTGGTATATATGTCCCCTCATGGTAAGAGATCAGAAGAAACAGTGAAATAATTCCAGCAGAGAATGCAGGGACAAAATCTTCATGCTTTATTAGAAACCATTAAAATAATATGTACAGTGGATCTGGCAACAAACAGACCCCTCAGGGGGCGTATCCGATATGTTTTGATAAACGTATAATCTTATTCATAGATACTTCATCCTGGTAAATGTCCCCCATCTTGATTTTTTTTTTTATATGCTCCCCATCTTAGGCCCCACCTGGTATATATAACCTCATCCTGGTAAAAATGTCCCTCATCCTGGTAAGTACCATGTTTTTCCAAAAATAAGACCCTGTCTTATACTTTATTTTTGCCCCGAAAAAAAAGCCCTAAGGCTTATTTTCAGGTAAGATTTTATTCTTGGAGAAACAGGGTTGGGGTAAGTTTATCCCTCATAATATCAGACCCCTCACTTCCCAGGAGACTCATACTTACCAGACCCTGGACGTCTGCATGGCTTCCAAGTCCTCCTGTGATCTTCGGTGGTCGCTCCCAGCAAGTAAGCTCCATGCTGCATCCCCTACTTTTGGCAGACACACACACATTCATGCGCACAGACACACACACAATCAGATCACAGATCACACACACAATCATACATCAGATCGCACACACTCACCTCATCTGGGAATACCGATTGCTTCTGTGGCGCCCCTGACCTGGTCAGGCACCACTGAGTACTGCACCCATGCTGGGGACAGTACAAAACAGGTAATCCAGAAGGCTGACCGAGGTGTGACTACACAGGCGCATAGTGATCAGGTCTCACACATGTACCTTTGGGAGGACCCCTGGGGATCCCAGGAGGGGGCGAGGCCTCCATCTCCACTCAAGGGGTGTGGTAGAGAGCCTGGTTGCTAGGTGACGTAGGCGGGAACAGGAGTGAGGAGTGAGCCGAGAGGAGTTGGGTAGTGAAGTTCAGGGAGAGCAGAAGCCGACCCTGGAGCTCGACACAATTCTGACAACGTACGCGCAGTGACTACCGACGGGGGAGAACGGTCACCTGGTAGTGCTGCCCGAAATCCACCCACGGCTAAAGAGAGAGCAACGGAGTGGGGAGTAAGGAGACTGTCAGGGAGTTACCAGGCCCAACCGGGTAACAGGTCCCAGTGCAGGGATAGATTCACCTGTCCTTTGCCAAACCTGCATGAGGGGGCACTTTACACCCCCAAGACAACACCACAGAGTCCGCAGCCACGTAGCAAAGTGAGGGCCCATAGCTCACAGGAGGCAAGCAGCCGGAGTGACCTGGTCCAGGCTACAAGCAAACGGGCCAAAAGGAAGGGGAGAGAGGCACCAGCAACTTCCCTGGGCGACCCCAGCAGGGCTTCAAGCAGGGGTTACCCCAAAACACAAAGGGCTAAGGAAGGCGAGTCGGTAGCCACCCTCATCAGTCAGCCTGAAGGACACCTGGTTCCAGCCTGGTTCATCCCAGCTACGCCCGGGTTACTCACCCTGCCACCCTCAGTGAGTAAAACCCTTGAAAGACATTCTGCTTGTGCGTGTGAGTCATTCTGCGACTTGTAGTTCCACACATCTACACGGGGCCCTGGGGCATGCCTCACTCTCAGGAGGCTATTACAACTGACTGCACCCACTATCGGCCCCAGGCACCCCTAACCTGCAGTGGCGGTCTCCACTGACCGCAATTCTGAGAGTGGCGTCACGACAATCAAAATAGAGGATTTCCTACCTGTGACAAGATCCAGCCGCGTGGAGTCCCTGAAGGTAATGCACAGCTGCACCGACACCGCACCTCGGGGCCCCACATCCCTGGCGTCACGAACAGGATAAGGACTAGACCTGTTCAGACAGGTGACCATGTGCCTGGGCGGTCCGCTTGAAAAATTGGAAGCGCCGCCATATTGCCACCATGAAAAGCGCGCTGAAAAACAACAGCAGCCCGCGCTGGGAGAAGTTACCGCCCACGAAGAGGTGTGGCTACCCAGAGATCCCCTGCAGGGTCCTGGTCTCGCAAGTGATGAGAGCGGAGGCGTTCAGGGATGTCGGGAAGGAAAGGGAGCCAGAAGCCTGCTGCTGGAAAAGGCAGAGCAGAAACTGATAAGCCTGCTGTTGGGAGAAGAGTTCAAGGCAGTGAAGGAACTGGCACTGAGGCTGCAAGGAAGAGTCGGAGGCCTGCTGCTGAGAAAAGATCTGCAGAGCAGCGACGACGTGGTGAAGATGGCGTCTGAAGATAGGAGCCCAGAGCCGGGTTCCGCTGCCTGGTGGTCCTGGGAGCTTGCCCAGTTCAGTAACCGACTGGAAGCGAGGATCGTGCAGCAGATCCGAGAGGGACGTGCGGAGCTGCAGGAGATGGCTGCGGCGGTTCAGGCCTACGAGAGGGGAACCGCACGACGGGTGCCAGACCGAGCGGCGACGACTCAGGCCCCGATGATGCTACCGATGGGTGAGTCCTGTGTTGCCCCTGCCAGCGCGAGTGCCCCGACCCCTGCTGCCATGCCTGCGCTCCCTGGAGAGATGCCCGGCGCGGCGGCGCTGACCCAGGCCGCCGCCAAGTCAGGTGCGGTCCGCCAAGCCCAGACCGCTGCAGCGACGCCCAGCCCGGCCCGCCAAGAACCGGCCACAACAGCGACGCTGATTCAGGCCGCCGCCCTGCCCGTCGCGGCCCGCCAAGGCAAGACTGTACAATTATCTACCCCGGCCTGCAAGGCCAGAGCAGACATCACTCCCCAGCCCAAGGAAGTCCCTGCTGGGAAGTCCATGCTGGGGGAGGACCCCGAATACTGGAAGCTGAAGGCTGATCTAGAGGCCCACTTCCCAAAGGAGATGGTGGACCGGTATCTGCTCCCCCCGCACACCCACAGGAAGACTCCTGCAACATCCACGCCAAAGAGTCCACCGCCCTGGCCTGCTGATGAACATCCATCCCTAGCGCTGCCACAAGAGGAGTGCTCAGAAGAACTAAGGGGGAGGGGTGCCAGAAAGCTGAGAAGCTGACCCCAGAGCCGTCAGCAGCGGATGCAGCACCAGTCCAAGAGCCAGAGATGCTGCCGTACTCTCGCTGGGATGAAGAGGGCCCGACATCCTCCGCTGAAGAAGATCTGTCCATATACATCACCTGGGAGCCTGCAAGCGGTGAGGTGGCAGTCAGGCAGGACCCAGCCCGCAGGACACGGCGCCGCAGTAGGACAAGGGATCCACCTGCACAGCAGTCTCCCGAGGAGAAGGACGAGGTCACGGCCAGAGACTTAGAGGAAAAGCGGTCCTTGAGAAGAGCCAAATCCCAGGTCAGAGGCCCACTTTGTCGAGGAGTTGTAGAAGACTTCAGTCTAAGGTCTGGATATGGCTTTATAGTAGCACCTGGTGTAAAGGAGGGCATCTTTGTGAACAGAAGGGATGTAAGAGCACATTTACCTAGAGGACATCCAGGAAGAAACCTACAGATAGGAGACCCGGTAGAATTCACCAAACACCAAGGAGAACGCGGATGGTACGCACTAGATGTCACACCATGCCCCAGAAGTCTCTACAGTAAACCTGCTATCTCAACAACAGAAGATGAAGATAGAGATACAGAACAAGAGAAAGAAACAGACGACAGAAACACAGAAAATGTCAGGTGCCAAAGCCCAATAGGCAAAAGCCCTGGTGGAACGGAGTAGAGAAAAGTAAAGAAAAGTACAGCAGTTTGAAAAGTTTTCCAACGTTTACATGTTCAAGAAATGTGCCCACATGAACTAATGTGAGAAACCTCTTTTTGCACTTTAACCCATGAACCTTAAGGCTATGAACTGGCTATAGCCACAAACTCTCGCAGTGTACATAGTTACCCCAGAGGTACAACCACTACCAGGGAGCACGCCTGTTGACGGGGCCTGGCTCTCCACCACAAAGAGGGTACCTGGTCGGCACCAACTGTGGAGGCCGCCTCTACATCCTGCTAGAAGAGGCTGAAGGCGCGGCTCCACCAGGCCAGGTATACCCTGAAACCACCAGACCATGAAAGCCGCCTCCACATCCTGCCAGAAGTGGCTGAAGGCGCGGCCAACGGGAGAGGCAGATTGGAGGAAAGGTCTGGGGAAACGGATGGCCCAGACCTGGTTACCAAAAGAAACCGGTGACCTGCCTCCTGAGAGGGTTTTGGGTGGGTTAACGGACTTGTGGGTGGAGGGTGGTGATGTATGGTACCTGGTGGTTTTAAAATGTTTTACTGTTTTACGCATTTTAAAATGTTGTCTTGCAGCCCGAGGACGTGCTGGTGATAACTAAGGGGGAATGTGGCGCCCCTGACCTGGTCAGGCACCACTGAGTACTGCACCCATGCTGGGGACAGTACAAAACAGGTAATCCAGAAGGCTGACCGAGGTGTGACTACACAGGCGCATAGTGATCAGGTCTCACACATGTACCTTTGGGAGGACCCCTGGGGATCCCAGGAGGGGGCGAGGCCTCCATCTCCACTCAAGGGGTGTGGTAGAGAGCCTGGTTGCTAGGTGACGTAGGCGGGAACAGGAGTGAGGAGTGAGCCGAGAGGAGTTGGGTAGTGAAGTTCAGGGAGAGCAGAAGCCGACCCTGGAGCTCGACACAATTCTGACATCGTTCGCGCAGTGACTACCGACGGGGGAGAACGGTCACCTGGTAGTGCTGCCCGAAATCCACCCACGGCTAAAGAGAGAGCAACGGAGTGGGGAGTAAGGAGACTGTCAGGGAGTTACCAGGCCCAACCGGGTAACAGGTCCCAGTGCAGGGATAGATTCACCTGTCCTTTGCCAAACCTGCATGAGGGGGCACTTTACACCCCCAAGACAACACCACAGAGTCCGCAGCCACGTAGCAAAGTGAGGGCCCATAGCTCACAGGAGGCAAGCAGCCGGAGTGACCTGGTCCAGGCTACAAGCAAACGGGCCAAAAGGAAGGGGAGAGAGGCACCAGCAACTTCCCTGGGCGACCCCAGCAGGGCTTCAAGCAGGGGTTACCCCAAAACACAAAGGGCTAAGGAAGGCGAGTCGGTAGCCACCCTCATCAGTCAGCCTGAAGGACACCTGGTTCCAGCCTGGTTCATCCCAGCTACGCCCGGGTTACTCACCCTGCCACCCTCAGTGAGTAAAACCCTTGAAAGACATTCTGCTTGTGCGTGTGAGTCATTCTGCGACTTGTAGTTCCACACATCTACACGGGGCCCTGGGGCATGCCTCACTCTCAGGAGGCTATTACAACTGACTGCACCCACTATCGGCCCCAGGCACCCCTAACCTGCAGTGGCGGTCTCCACTGACCGCAATTCTGAGAGTGGCGTCACGACAATCAAAATAGAGGATTTCCTACCTGTGACAAGATCCAGCCGCGTGGAGTCCCTGAAGGTAATGCACAGCTGCACCGACACCGCACCTCGGGGCCCCACACTTCCGGCCAGCAGGGAAAGATGGGACGCAGTGCAGTGGAACACATAAATGAGCCAGCAGTGGAATGAATCAATGCATTCCACCACAGGTTCTATGCATTCCGTTGCACTGCGTCCCAGGATTCTCTATCGGTATCACTGGATGTGGTGTGTGTGTGATCTGATGTGTGATTGTGTAAGCAATCTGATGTGTGATTGTGTAAGCAATCTGATGTGTGATTGTGTGTGTCATTTGATGTGTGGGGATGTGCAATCTGATTGTGGGTGAGCGATCGGATGTGTGTGGGGTGTGTGATCGGCTGTGTGTGAGGGTGTGATCACTGCAGGTCCTCCCGCTCGGCGTCTGGTGTGTGTGATTGCGGGGTGTCCGCTGTCTATAATGAAGTGTCCTGCAATATTCTTTCACTTTTTTATCTGCATGGACACTTCATTATTGAACCACGACTAGGTCTCATTTTCAGGGTAGGGCTTATACTTAAGCCTTCCTCCAAAAATGCTGAAAATCCCTTAAAGACCTTTTTTTAGGAGAGGGCTTATTTTTGGGAAAACACAGTATGTCCCCTTCCTGATATATGTCTCCAATCCTTGGCCCCTCCTGGTATATATGTCCCTATAGTGTATATGTCCCCTCCTGGTATACATGTTCCTCTCCTGGTTTATTTGTCCCCCTCCTGGTTTATATGTCACCCAGCCTAGGTCACTGCTGGTATATATGTCCCCATCCTGGTAAATAAGTCTTTTTTCTGTCTCCTAACACACAAAAAAAAACATTTTACTCACCCTCCCCATTTCCCTCCCATGTAACCAGCGCAGTGGCTGGTAGCTGATATCTGTTTCTCTGCTATAGTGATGCATGATGTCACTGGGACGCCAATGTCAGCTCCTGACCACTGTTTTTCTGGCAGCTTGTATTTCAGTGCAGGGACCCAACGGGTCTCTGCGCTACGATACACTTCAGCTGGATGTGCGCCCTCAGACGCACATTAGGTTGAAGCAGGCACTGGGGTCAGTGGGCCCTCTGCAGTCCCGGGTCCGGATGCGATCTCTACGACAACGATCGTTCCGGCCCTGGTGTGCAGTGATTCTCTATTATTACGAGGGTCTTCCCGCAACCTGTTCACTAGCACCTTGCCCCTCAAGCTATGTGCACACTAACTTCCTTTATTATATTACTTTCTTGGTTGTTGCACCAGTGTTCAGATGGCGACTAAAACGTTCACATATGGTGAAACCATACGCAACAATATACTATCCCTTGTAACCACGTCAAGCTAAATATTGAGGGTCTCAACTAAGGAACTGAAAAACAGAGATTACTAAAAGGAACGACGTATACTTGTATCATATGACTTACATTGTACATCTCTAGCAGAGTATAATTGAAAGAATAAGATTTAAAGAGGATTGAGTTATCATCTCCGCCCGACAGTCACGGTGTGACTTCAAGTGTCATGCCTGGTCATGGGAGGACTCCTGGCGAGCGGCACAACACAACGGGAACACTAGGATAGTGTCACACCAGGGGAGGGGAGAACCCCCAGGGAACAACACACAGGGTACACCATGAAAACAATACAACGATGGGCCCTCGCACTAGGGAGAGGGGAGCGGGGTCACCTCCTAGCACTCACCTGAGGCTGATCCCTGCACTCCTTAAAGCCCCTAGACAGGTCCTCCCCCCTGTGCATTGATCACTTGCCTTCCTGTTCCATAATGTAACACTTTTCAATTATAAAAGGATTTACAATGGATCTTTAGGAGCATTAGGTTAAACATACTTTGCTCTATTCCAAGAATCTGGATTTGGCAAAGTACCAGCAGCAGATACTACACCCAGTCCAGAACATTATTGGTAATCTGGGTCTTCGTAAAATCAGTACATTTTCCCCAAAACATAATTATGATGCTACTGAGGTCTTTATAATTCTCGCTGAGAGAGACATTAAGTCACAATTACTTGCACAAATATTGGGCTTTTATCCCACAGGCTGGAACCTCTCTTCTGGGGAAAAGCAAGCTCTTACCTTATTAAGGGAGAATATCAACATTGTCAAGAATGGGCCAAAATCCACCAGAGCAATGCATGCAACTAGTGTCTCCATACAGGAAGGGTCTTGAAACTTTCATCACCAACAAAGGATTTTGTATGAAGTATTAAATAAATTTCAGTAAGTGCGTTCCCTGGGTCATTTCTCATTATTACACATTACTAAATTTATGGACATCTATGATTTGATTTTGTCTGTGGGCATTGGATGGATTGTTACTGACATCTGGTGTGAACTTCATGTCAATACGTGCACTTTCTGAAAAATATTTACTTAGAAAATTGGTGATGTGTTCGATACTTATTTCACTCGCTATACTTTACTACTCAGAGACATTTTATATTAGATCATTTTGCTATCATGGATGTGTCACGGGTGACAGACAGTCATATGGTTTCTGGCCATATAAGATCACAGCATTTGGCTCCCTGACTTTCTATTGTTCCTGCTGTCAGTATTCATTGGTATAGGTAGCTTTCCTGCTGGATTCATCTCTCTCCTTTTTGGACCCAGCAGGAGCTCGACTTCCACCCAGCTGCTGATCATCAGTATTCTCTTGGTGTTTAAATACCCCTTCACTAATTGGACTGGTGCCGGTGATATTCTAGAGGTCATTCAAGCCCTGAGTGCAAGCAGGTGGCTTGTACTCCTTTGTGATATTGTTGCTGAAAACTTTGCTGAACTTCTGCCTAAGTCATCTGTGGATAAGTAGTTCATGCATTTACCCCCTGTGTGTCCTCCTCGTGTCTTCCTTTAGCGTTTAGTGGGATTGACGAAGAGCTCATCCCACCCATTCCCTATTTAGGGCCCAGCACTTGGAATTCTTAGGGTCAGATATCCGGCTTGGCGCATAGGTGAAGAACCTATCTAGGGTGGTGAGGAACCCTAGGGACCAGCAGTAGGTTTGGTCAAGGGTCACCACCTTCCCCTTCCCTAGACACAGGGTTTCCTTTTCCCTTCGCCTCTTGCTTGGTACGCTCCATAACTAGCGTGACATTTGCACAGTACAAGAAAAATGACAAGGGCCCATATTTTTTACGCATTTGTTTGATTTGTCTTTCTTTATCTAGTTTTAGGACTTTTGTGAATTCCAGTGGAAAATTCTGAAGAGTTCACAATCTTTCAAGCACCACTTTACAGCTATTTCTACAACTCTTTAGCATGTTTAGAGCACAAAGACTATTGGCAATAGATCTCAGTGTGATGTTTTTATTATTCGGAGCCACACTCCTCTATATTTTTAGTATGTAATGGACATAAAAACATGAATGAAAAAATCTTATATATATTACCCGTACATATCACTATATATACATTACACCGGACTGTAAGATGTAGCTTCAGGTAACAGACTGAAGGATCTGCTGATTGTCAGTTCATGAGAGTAAAGACCCCATACACATTAGATAGCCATCGGACAAACGACGAACGGTGTGGATAGATTGGGAATCCAAAATTGGACATGTCTGATCCTTAACATCACCGACAATCATCTGTTGGGAGTCCCATGCATATTAGACTGCTTTGTTAATCCGTTTTTATCGGTGGGTTCAGCCAACGTTAGTCTAATGTGTATGGGGACTTAAGGACTTCCCAAAATACTAGTACATTGAGCTAACATGCAGCTAACTGGCCGACATGGGCTCTAGGGTGCTATGCTTATATACACTGTCTATGGGATTTCAGATTGTTAGGTCATCCCTGGTGTAGTCCCACAAAGCTTGTTGATGTCAGGGTGTTATTTTCATCTTCAGAGCAGGTGGACATGAGACCTATTTTCATAATCAATCACAGGGGTCGCATGATCAACAGGACTGAGAAAATGAGGACGGGGGACAATGCAGGACAACTGACAGAATTTTTCAGTCCTGCACTGTTGCTTTTGGGTGGTCCATTACAGTCATCGGAGAAGCAGCATTCGATGGAAGCACCGTTTCCGCTCTGCCGCACGTGGTCACAGAAGGACTTGTAGGAGCAGGACTTGATGATGCTATCTGCAAAGAGAGGACAGGTCTTATCACACATCACTGAGAGCTGGTGAAGGAATGGTCTATGTCATATACAAAATCAAAGGTGACAAGTGGGTGATGATACAATCTATGAAGAGTGCCTAAAAGGTGTGAAAGACACATCTAATCCGATATAATTCATGTTGTCTACAAATTTCCTGGAGTGTCACGGCTCATGTTACTTCTGAAGAGATTTGGTTAGGACCTGTGTAAACAGCTCTTCTCATTTTTGGTTAATTGGCAATGCCTTGGGCTTAGATTGACTTGATGGGTTATTGAGATGTTTTTGGGCACTTATCCACAAAAGAACCTTAGATTCAAAGATCTGAAAATTAGTTTTCACTGCCCTCAAGGCGTATGACTACTTCCGAACATGGTAAAAAATATGACTCATCCTCATAAAGACACCAATGGCCCAATTCTCTCATCTTCTGGGTAACCTACTGTTAATTTTATAAGTCCTTCTATAAGGAGATGATGGAAAAGTCCTTGATCAGTCGTATTAATTGGGGAATTAATAACATCTAGGCAAATTTATTCAGCACTGCTGCTTTAGGGCAATAGATTATGACTAGTGATGGGCAATCCCAAACTGTAAAGTTTGGGGTCTGTTCCAGACACCTACTGTCCATATAGGGACCCCGAACATGGACTTCTTAGAGAAGTCCATGTTACTATTTGGGTTTGGCCACCTGGATGAAAATAAAAAAAACTTGTTAAAAGGAATCAACATAGAGATGAAAACAGGACAGAGTCTCACTCCTGTCGCGGCTGTAACAGAGGATGGGCAGGGCAAGCAGTGAATATGCATGAGTTTATTGAGCGGACCCGGAAGCAGTGTGACAGCAGTGTGGAAGGCTTGGTAAGTATAATTTTCCTGCTGTAATCACTAGGGATGATCGAATACTTCGATTATTTGGCTTCACGAATATTTTCCGAATACCTCGCCACTATTCAACTATTCGCGAATATTCGATGTGCAATGTAAGTCTATGGGAAACCCGATTAACAACTATTCGGTACTATTCAGGCTTCCCATAGACTTACTTTGCGCATCGAATAGTCGAATAGCAGCAAGGTATTCGGAAAATATTCGCGAAGCCGAATATTTGAGGTATTCGATAATCCCTACTAATCACCCTAGCCCTAACTAATGCCATTTTACAGCACACATGATGATCGAATCCCCATAGACTTATGTGGGAGTCAGTGTCTGGTCCCGAACTGGACTTTGTTTAAAGTCCAACCGGACCCACCGAATCCAAACATCTGTGGGTTTGCCCATCTCTAATGATGACTGAAAATTACAGAATTACCACCATGGCACCATTAATTTTATTAATGTCCTTGAGTGCTGATATAGGACTCTTGATCCTTAAAGGCCCATGAGTAGATTTAACACAAATCGATTAGCACATCCCATCCTATCGGTCACAACAACGGTTGGTTGCTGCAGGATGGGAGAGGGTGCACCACCTATTACCTGACAGCGTTTGCAGCTCTTTTGATTAGCGGCTGGCTTTGTGACATCTCATGGCGGTATGACACACACGGGAAGTCTCATCAGGCTGGTTAATCAAAAGTAGGACGTTCTCCTGTTCAGTGACCACAGACAGGATGGGAACATAGGGAATACATTTGCACCAACTCTACTCATAAGACATCTATGTTTCTCAAATTTTGGCAAATTTAGCTGGAACAAAGAGCCACATGCATACTTTCCATCAAAATAACAGAAGACAAGGTGGGATCCTATTAAACCCTATTTTTTAGTCAGTAGGGTCCGTTGAACACTGGTGGTATCGGTGGTATCAGTTATATGTTGGATCTGGCAGAGCTTTGTAACTATGGAATTAATCCAGAACACAATGATGAACCTAGACTAATTTTAATATTCCATACTACGCCATCCACGTTGGGTTATTCCATTAAGCATGACCCCTTTATATCATAATGTAGTTGAAGATGGCAACTAGGAGAATGAGTGATCCTGCTGTGTAATGACGTTCCCTACCACAAGGCTCGTGAAGGAGCATCGCACAAATGTAGTTCTTTATCAGCAGAGCTTTCTACATCTCATGATGGGTCTAAAAATAAACTGAAGTGGCTCCAGGCATCAGGAATGTCAGGAATTCGGAGATAAAGTCTCTTGCAATCATGTGTCGAAAGCAAAAAAAAAAGTTAACTGAACCACAATATTTCGTGGTGGGAGTTTCTCAATTCTGAGGACCCCATTAGAGTACAACTGGTTTTAGGAGATGGCATTGTTAATGTTGACTATTGTAAGTAGGCTAAAGGCCGCTTTACACGCTGCGATCTCGTTACCGATATCGCTAGCGTGCGTACCCGCCCCCATCGATTGTGCGTCACGGGCAAATCGCTGCCCGTGGCACACAAAATCGCGCGGACCCATTACACTACTTACCTGCCTAGCGACGTCGCTGTGACCGGCGAACCGCCTCCTTTCTAAGGGGGCGGTGCGTTCGGCGTCACAGCAACGTCACTAAGCGGCCACCCAATCAAAGCGGAGGGGCGGAGATGAGCGGGACGAACATCCCACCCACGTCCTTCCTTCCTCATTGCGGGCGACCGCAGGTAAGGTGAGGTTCCTCGTTCCTGTGGTGTCACACATAGCAATGTGTGCTGCCACAGGAACGACCAACAACAGCGTACCTGCAACAACAACGATAATTTGGAATAGGGGAGCATGTCAACGATTAGCGATTTTGCGCGTTTTTGCGACGATTTAAAATCGCTCATATGTGTCACACGCAACAACATCGCTAACGTGGCCGGATGTGTGTCACAAATTCTGTGACCCCCAACGACATCGCTTTTTAGCGATGTCGTAGCGTGTAGAGCGGCCTTTACAGGTAGGACCCAAAAAGAGTCTATTGCCCCAATTCATGAGTGTCTGATAGAATTTTGGTGTAAAAATGGTTGAAATGTTACAAAATGTTTTCAGAACTCAGTGACACATAAAACTTAGCATGTATTGTCATTTTTACACTAGTCACAGGTAGCTCTGGCATATTTTACAAAAGTGTAAAAAGTTTGGCGTGGCCTAGTGTATACGACAAATTTAGAAAATTTGTTTTTGGCCGTGGCATACAGCAGTTGAGATGCACCCAATTCACTAAAGAAGAGGCGCACTCCTGAATTTGGCAAACATTACTTTAGCCCTCTCCGTCTAAGGGTACTTTCACACTTGCGTTTATTTCCTTCCGTTACAATCCGCCCTTTTGGAAAACAGCGGAATCCGTTAACGGATTCCGCTGTTTCCCATAGACTTGTATGGGTGACGGATTGTACCAAAAGGACCTGCGTTGCTTCCGCTGGGCGACGCTCCGTTGCTTCCGCCCAGCGGGAGGAACGTAGCATGTAACGTTATTTTGAGCAGCAGAATCCTCTGGATTTCACTGCGCATGCTCTCTTTTTTTTTTTTTTTTTAAATCAAACTTTATTTTGGCTTGCGCTGGCCGAACGTTCAGCTGAGCGCCCGGCCGTCGGCAAGCGACAGTGCTCAGCTGAACGACCGGCCGCCAGCATGCCCGGCCGCCGGCAAATCACAGCGCTCAGCTGAGCGCCCGCCCGCCGGCATGCCCGGGCGCCGGCAAGCGACAGCGCTCAGCTGAGCGACCGGCCGCCAGCATGCCCGGCCGCCGGCAAGTCACAGCGCTCAGCTGAGCGCCCGCCCGCCGGCATGCCCGGGCGCCGGCAAGCGACAGCGCTCAGCTGAGTGACCGGCCTCCAGCATGCCCGGCCGCCGGCAAGTCACAGCGCTCAGCTGAGCGCCCGCCCGCCGGCATGCCCGGGCGCCGGCAAGTGACAGCGCTCAGCTGATCACCCGGCGGCAGGCTACTGGGAGCGATCAGCTGATCACCCGGCGGCCGGCTGCAGGGAGCGATCAGCTGATCACCCGGCGGCCGGCTACTGGGAGCGATCAGCTGATCACCCGGCGGCCGGCTGCAGGGAGCGATCAGCTGATCACCCGGCGGCCGGCTACTGGGGGCGATCAGCTGATCACCCGGCGGCCGGCTGCAGGGAGCGATCAGCTGATCACCCGGCGGCCGGCTACTGGGAGCGATCAGCTGATCGTTTACAATAGTCTGCCACTGGTAAAACTGTAAAAAAAAAAAAAACAAAAAAAAAAAAAACGAATTGCGTTGTTTTGCAGCATCCGTTGCATCCGTTGTGCCACTATATGCAACACATCCGTTGCATCCGTTACACAACGCAATGCAACGGATACCGTTCAACGCAAGTGTGAAAGTACCCTTAAGACTGCAGTACGAAGCGCTAGTATTAATGAACCGGGCCCTAAATAGTCACAGGCGTGGACCACCTAGGGATTTTAGCGTAAACCTCTTTACTATTTAGGCATTGTATGGTGGTTTTGTTTGGGCAAGAAATCGTAGTGATGTATGGAAATATATGGCAGTGCTATGTGGACATTACTTTGTATATTATTGTGGTTCCCCGAAAATAAGACTGGTCTTATATTATTTTTTGCTTTGAAAAGATGTACTAGGGCTTATTTTCAGGGGATGTCTCATGTTCTCATGAACAACAATGCACATTTGCAGAAATTTATTATTCTCCATATACTGCTAAGTTTACCCACAAAAGAAAGCAGATACCCAAGAATCTCACTTACCAGTCCCTAAACAATTATAGTTAGCAAGTGAATGGGCTCTCACATACAAATCTGCATCACTGTCATATCACACTGCGTTCTACAGGGATTGGCTCCCCCTGGTGGCTGGAAGCAGTATCACTCACATGGAGTGATACTGGTACCCGATCTTCTTGTGAGAGCTGCTGTGCAATACAGCAGGAACGGCGAGGGACCTGACAGTAACGCAGATCTCTGTGTGAGAGCACATCCACCATCGGCACTTGCTACCTGTAATTGTTTGGGGTCTGGTGAGTGTGTTTATTTTTTATGGGGGTTTCTGCTTTTCTGGGGGGATGTCTGCTCTCTTTGATGAAGAGTCCTCCTGTATTCTTCAACTTTTTTTTAGCTGCTTGGACACTTTCTTATGGAACCGCAACTAGGGCTTATTTTTGGAGTAGGGCTTAAATTTTAAGCATACTCAAAAAGCCCCCAAAATCCTACTAGGGCTTATTCTTGGGGTAGGTCTTATTTTTGGGGTAAATGTGTACGGTGTTAATGTGTATGCATTGTGCTGGTGTTATTTAGCTCATTCTCACTTCAAGACATAAGATTTCTTCAAGATTACACAGCCAGCAACAGCAAACGGAGCTAGTTCTGATCACTGTAGTTTAACCACTAATGTTCGCAAGGTGTAGGTGGGTTGCATTGGCTGAAGACCCCTGTTGGCATCGTCTTGGCACTCACGTAAGCCCTGCTACTTCATAGAAGTGTGATCTATATACTGCTATACTAAAATATTGAAATATATAATACAAGCAGTCCAAATAATTATAGGTCCAGGTAACCTATACAAACTAAAAAAAACGAAAAAATACAGTAAAGAAAAAGTTTAAAAAACATTATATGACCCCTAAAAAAGTTTCAGAATTTTTTAACTCACTAAGGTCCAGGGGGCATTCCTTGTGAGTGGAAGAAAAGCGATTCCGGCAGCTAAATAGGAAAGGGTTCTTTAAGTTGCGACTGCACTTTGCGTTTCCACCTGCGTTTCAGCTGCGTTTTAGGTCAGTTTTGAGAAGCACCTTTTTCATGCCAAAAGGCATGCGTTTTGATTTCACAGCAAAGTCTATGGAAAATGGGGATTTCTAGACCGCACTTTGCGTTTCTAAACGCTGCATTTAATTTGCATATTTTGTGTTTTTGCCATTTTGGGTGCGTTTTGCTAACATTGGAGTCAATGAGAAATGGCAAAAACCAAGTTTCCTACAAATTCCTGCGTTTTACCTGCTTTTTCTGTGCAGAAAACATGCGTTTTGAACTTACAAAACGCATGCTTTTTGCACATTAAATTAATGATTTCATATGTCCCTTTACACACACACATAATCCGACAATTAAATTAAGAAAATGTTAAATTTAGTGCTATTTTTCTAATAAATACTATATTACCGCTATAATTCCATTATATATTTCTATTTTCTTTTCAATTTCTGCACTTATGTATTTAATCCTTTTTTTTTTATCTTTTTTCAATGTTTTTGAATGTTTAACCTTTATTTAGCAGTGTCTTGATTTCAAAAACGCATTGGTCAAAACGCAGGTGGAACAGCAGGTAAAAAGCGCTGAAAACGCATCAAAAATGCGGTAAATACGCATGCGTTTTCAGCGCTAAATTTCTGAAAAAGGCAACTTTGGTCAAATCAATTAAGCACAAAACGTGCGTTTAGAACTGCAAGTAGGACAACGCAAAGTGCGGTCGCAGCCTCACAGTTAGAGCAGTCAGACTGTGGAATGCCGACCACAAGAGGTAGTAATTGCGGACATTATAACAGCTTTTAAAAAAGAGCTGGATGATTTCCTCAGTGCACACATAGATGATTTAGCGACAATATATATAATTAGTGGAGGAAGGTTGAACTAGATGGGCCGAGGGCTTTTTTTCAACCTATGTAACTATGTAACAAAAAAAAAACAACACAGTTTATATCACAATCGTACTGATCGTACTGGTCATTGTCAAGAATTTTTTTTTTGCCACACAGTGAACACAGTAAGAACACAAAACACAAAAAAAAATAATGGCAAAATTGCAGGTTGGTTTTTGTCATAGTTTTTCAACTCATTTAGTATTTTTTTTCCCTTTTTTTCAGTTTATTACATGCTAAAATTAACAGTACCATTCAAAAACCACAAAAAAATAAGCCCTATGTAAGGAAAATAAAGATAAGGCTCTTGGAAGAAGAGGAGGAAAAAATGAAAATGGAAATGGGCTGGTTAGGTATGGAATGGTGTTATGTGAGCAATGTATGGAAGTATTATTTGCATGGTTTGGCGGTGTTTGCATATACACATTTGGTTATGTATGCGCACCCCTCAGGAAGGTGGGACTTACTTGGCGCGGTGATGGTGGAGCAGACCTCCGCGTACTGAGGACACACGTGGGTGCCCTGTCTGTAGCATTCCTCCTCGCTGGACGCCACGCAGCTGTGACATCGCAAGGTTTTACCTTTACAGAAGGAACAAGAAAACACGACTACTTTAACCATAATGCATTTTTCTTTTTTGGAGTCTTTTCACTGGTTATACAGTCCGTCATCACTGACTATCCGGCCAGAGAGGTCCACGTCGTCCATTATATAAACCTTCTATAGTCCCCACAGCTGACCACATGAGAGCCATTTCTATATGATTTCTAAGGTTCAAAAACTGTATAGTAAATGCTAAATATATTCTTGAAGGGTTATTTCCATCTCCAAGATCCTATCCCAATATGTAGTAGGTATTATAATAATAATAATAATAATAATAATAATAATAATAATATTAGCAAATACCTCCAATTGGAAATGTAGTATAGTTCTCCTGATATAGTCATGTCTCTTACCTCATGTGCAGAGCATTGCAGGACCTTAGGTATCCATGATTATGACCACATATATAGTCACAATTAGTTGCCAGTGGATACTTAAGGTCCTGCAATGCTCTGCACATGACATGGCTATATCAGGAGAACTATACTACATTTCAAACTAACATTAGCTTTGTGAGAATACAATATATTTTTCTATGTGCTTTTCTACTGTGAGAATACAATATATATATATATATATATATATATAAATAAATATCTATATATATTTCTATATACTTTTCTATAACTAAGCTTTTTTTTTTATAGGAGTAAGAAGACAGAGCCTGTAAGTACGTGTACACCAAGGTCAGCAGCTGATGTCATGAGACAAGGGAATAGAATGAAGATGTTGATAACAATGACTGGCTGCATCTGCGCAAGTCCAAATTTATGACTATGAGTTACGTGACAGGGACCCTGCAAGTTATGGTGAGTCGGAAAACAGGAGGGGCTGGAGAGGAAATCCCAAAAATGGACAACTATCAAAAGCTTTCTGCATATGCTTTTAATATAACCAATGGCCTACTTAATATTAACCCATTACTGTTCAATAAAAAGGCTTGTAATAATAAAGCATGTCACATGTGCACCTTACTAAGAAAGGAATTTATTCCAACTATCTTGTGTGGTCTGAATTTCTCCGCCGGCTCTCAGAGACATTCGATTTGATATTTCAGCAGACATTCACTGTTAGGAAGGAGATTTTCCAAAACTGTGGAATTTCTCCTCATCAGCTTAAAGGGTTATTCCCATCTCCAAGATCATATCCCAATATGTAAGTCTAAAAATAATATTAGCAAATATCTCCAATTAGAAATGTAGCATAGTTCTCCTGATATCGCCATGTCTCTTACCTCATGTATAGTTTAGGTATCCATGGTTATGTCCACTCCAGATAGGGAGTTAGTTACATAGTTAGCTGCTCGTGGTCGTAACCATGCTGTAATGCCCTGCACATGAGGTAATAAACATAGCTTATCAGGAGAACTATACTACATTTCTAATTGGAGGTATTTGCTAATATTCTTATTATTACACCTACCACATAGTAGGATAGGATCTTGGACATGATGGAATAACCCTTTAAATTGGTTGTCCAATGAAAACAAGTGATCACTTATTGATTGTTGCAGATCTGACCACTGACAACTTCACCAATCGGTACAACAGGGCCCTCAAGCTTCACCACTCCTCCCCTCATTCCTTACGGGTCTGTATATAACTGTGCTCGGCTTTTTCCAGTAACCCCATAAGGGATGAATAGAATGGCGATCGGGTATATAATCTACCGATCCATTTTGCAAAGGGGATAAATATTTCCCGTTCTGCCGATCAATGCACTCCCGGCGGATAGGTATAATAATTGTTTTTCATTGGACAACCCCTTTAAGTGTGACTAGTAGAAAGCATTTGTGGGCAAATAACATAACTATAGATTAGATTGGATTTTCTGTTTTTTAAGAGGTAGAAAAATAATGTTTGAATAGCCCTAGTCTTAGACAGAAGAGATGGCGGCAAAAACAAATTATAAAAATAAAAGCAATGGCAGAATTTTTAATCATCCGCCCAATATACACACATAATAACACAATATATAATATTCATTTTTTACATCTCATGTCTCTAAAATACCATCAGTAGAAAAAAAAAAAGTTATGGGGGATAAAAAAAATAAAATAAAAATAATAATATTTTTTTTTAATTCGAAATAGGTTTCCAAAATCCTTAATGGGCTATTTTCACCTTAGACAACTATGGGATATTCACAGTTTCCGTAACGCCCATGATAGTGAATAGAGAGGGTCGTGCACGCGGCCGTCTGTCCATCAATTGTCCATCAGCGTTGGCGGGTGTCCATCTCATCAGGTGGAATCAGTAGCGCTAACCCCTCTCATTTCTGAATATATGATAGGCGTGATCAACGCATAAACCGTATGTGATGAGAACCAGAATGCATTTCTAGCGCCCCCTGGTGGCCACACAGATAATGGCACTCTACTGCTTAGTTTATAGGACACTCCTGGCTCTCACCTTGGACTCCAGGCACAGCCCTAATTTAGTCTTAGGGGTGTAGTGTTATTTTTGGCCATTTTTTCTGAACAGTATGAAATAATTAAACCCTCTTATTCATCGAGTAGACATAGGGCCAAACCTCCTCAGCCCACGAAGATGCCATCCATTGGTTAATCCCCAAAAATATAAAATTATTGTCTCATTTTGTAGAATTTTCCCCGTGGAGAAATCAATTTTCAAATTTTTTTTTAAAAGAAATTAAATATTTTTTTAAGAATTTTTTTTCACCGATTTCCAAATTGTGGCTGTCTGGTTGTTAGGGCATGCTGGGAGTTGTGGTTGCACGAAAGCTGGAGAGTTACCGGTTGACTGCTATGGATATGGAGTTTACGATGTAGCAGAGCTGCTCTTGTCACGTAGCTCATAGATATGTCCGACAGATGACCCTCTCACCGTCCCATCCAGGACTGAGGTATCACCAGCAGCAAATGAGAAGTCTGTCAGGACATATCCTGGGATCATGGTGACCTCGAAAAATTCCTTATAATTACGCGTCTCCTAAAACCTGGAAAGAAGAAGAAGACTATCACTTACTGCCCAGAGGTAACGAGAGGACCAGGGTGAGGAGGAGCAGGGCCTTCATGGTGTCCGCTGGCTGCTGCAGGACGGTCTAGGAGAGGAGCTGTAAGCCTGAATCCTGGAGGTAATGTCTTGTTATAGGATTAGACATCTGACCAAGACATGATTACGTTATTAATACCAGAGCTAAGAGAAGGACAGAGCTGCGGCCATCTGTGAGCGGAGGGGCAGTCTCCTCCACTAAGGTCCCTTATGTTCCCAATTGGAGGTTTTGATGAAAAATCCCAAAAATCTCCATAGTATAATATTTAGAAGAGCATTGCGGGTATCTCGCCTTTGTCATTTACACCACACGCTGTCAGATATGGGTACTTCATACGTACAGATATGTCTCCATAGAGGCTATTATAAGGTGTGTGAAAGGACACGGTATAATCCGCAGTCACATTTCGAAATTGGATTGTAATGATCGCTGTCAGTGGCGTAACTAGAGTTAGTGTAGAGTTTGAGTCTGAGCCCCCCTACATGTTTATCAGATGTATGGCCCATTGTAGCATTCTAAATCCTATAAAGACATACATGTTTCCCCCCTCCCCATTCATTGTGTAGTAATGTCCCCCATCCTATACTAATGTCCCCCATCCTGGGCCTCTTCCTGGTAAATATGTTCCCCATCCTGGTATATAAGCCCCCTTGGCCTGGTATATAGACCCCTCCACCTGGTACATAACCCCCTCATCCAGGTATATAGCTCCCTCATCCTAGTATATAGTTATCCATCCTAGTATATAGCCCTCATCATGCTATATAGCTCCCCTCATCCTGGTATGTAGCCCTCCATCGTGAGATATAGCGCTCCATCCTGGTATATAGTCCCCTCCTCCTAGTATATAGCCCTCCATCATGGTATATAGCTCTTCATTCTTGGTATATAGCCCCTTCATTTTGGTATATAGCCCTAATAATGCTATACAGCCCCCTCATCCAGTTATATAGAACCCTCATCCTGGTATATAGCCTTCCATCCTGGTATATAGCTCCCACTGCATCGCACACTGTAAAAAAAAAAAATTAAAAGATAAACAATTATACTCACCTACCCTGCGCTCCCCCGGTGTCCTCCCGCGATGCTGGCATGCCAGTAACCAGCAACTTACCAGTGTTTAAGCGGTGCAGCGCATGACGTCGATGTCATGCATGGCCACTTACAGCACTGGCAGCTGTCAGCATATTCTGTGTTCCCCATACCCAGGATTGTGTGTTGGGAGCAATGAATATTCATGGCGGCTGGCACATCGCAGCGCAGGGACCAAACGGTCTCTGTGCTGCAATTTATTTCAGCTGGATGCGTGCCCATAGACACCCATCCATCTGAATCAGGGGCTGGGATATGCCCTCTAAACTCTTGGGCCCAGTGGCAGTGGTAGGCTCTGCGACTCTGGTCATTATACCCCTGGTCGCTGTCGTTTCAATAAGCTTTACTTAAATCAGTAGTACAAGCGAATATAAGAAACTTTGTGATCTATCTTTATCAGACAAATAGTTTTTTTTATCCACTTATGAGCCACTTCTTCCCTCATCTCTGACTCCTCATCTCATCATGCCACTCAAAAACTGCTCAAATCCATCTTGGTCAAAGCAAGAACATTTTTAGGTGTAGAGGGGGGAAGACAGAGGAGAAGGAGTGAGGCAGATCCAATTGCCTCTTCAGAGGTGGATTCGCAGTCACACTGCTCAGTACTGCTCTGTAATATCCACCATGCTGTTGCTGCTGCATCTGAACATGTATTACAGAGCGAGGAGAGCAGGAATATCTGTGTGTGCTGGGTATAGGAGACTTCCAAACTGTCTCTACCAACTGGTACAGACACATGACAACTTATTCTGAAAAGTTACCCGAGATGACGGGTACACTTTAAATCAGACCACTTAAAAAACACAATGACTCCACATTTTTTTGTGTCACTATATTCGGAGACCCCTAACTTCTTCATTTTCAGTCCATAGAGCTGTGTGAGGGCTCATATTTTTAACTTTTTGCAGATTGAGTTTACATTTTCACAAGTATCATTTAGGGGTCCATACAACAGAGCTGGGATGAACAAAAAGAGTGATTTTGATACTGTGGGGTCAGAAAAATAAGCATATTTTGCAAAAGGTTGAAGAGAATACCCTCCATGAAAGCACTACAGCGTATACAAAGGCATGCTTTCCGTGATTAATTTGGGAAAGGGTAAGGTGGATCATTTTGTTTATTTGAATTATACAGCGATACAGAGCAGTGTGGCTGTGAATCCAGCACGGGAGTGAAGTAAATTTCCTAAAGGCGACAGCTTATCTGCCTTTGTCTGATCTCTCAGTAAGGGGGGTACCAGGCTCTGCCACTCCCGCAGAGATAGACTGTTATATATTTCGGGGTGTAATACAGTTATGTCGTTTGTCGTGTGGCCACCAGGTGGCAGTGTGACCTTAGTTACCGATTTTCTGGTACCCCGTGGCTAGGAAGGGGTTAGTCCCAGGGAGGGCGGGACATTATAACAGGTAAAAATTTTAGGAAGAGGAGAGTCCCCAGAGAAGAGTAACAAAGTAGAGACCAGAGTAGTAATTCGGCAAGACTCTCAGGGCCAAACCCATACCCCGGACACGTGGGGTCCTGAACGAGTAGGACTGAAGGTAACTACGTTCCCTGCTGGTCTGGTTTAGTCCGCACGGTGTGAGTGGCGGCCGTTGAGGATGAATGGACTGTTGTGGAAGTATATTTGCACTGGAATGGTGATCGGGGTGCAAGGGGTTAACACACGGCTGCGGTGCGCCCTAGGAGCCCCTGTGATGACTACAATGGCCCCCACTAGCCACCCAAACATCTCCTCCCTAATAGGAGCTGGACCTGGATAAAACACTGTACTGGTAGTCCATCTTGCTTTGACCGTCGATGGTCAATTTAGGCAGCAGGAGATGGAAGTGGCTCATAAGTGGAGAAAGAAGATGTCTCTGAGAAGTTAGATATTATGTTTCTTACATTCACTTCTAATACTTGATTTATGCAAAGTTTGTACAGCTTATAGTGACCATTTACGTGACATGAAACTGTGACAGTCTCCATATAAGCATGTTCCCCTTATATTAGTGGAGCAGGAGCTGACTCGCTGCTGCTGATCAGACTGAAAAACTTAGGGACAAGATGGGGTGAAGGTACTGCTGTTGCACATAGTGGATTTGAGGTGGCAGCGATTAGAGATGTACATAGCGTATACAGCTTGGACAGCCATTTTACACACATAGTAATGTGGCAAGAAGTGCTTCACTTGAGAAATTTTGACTTTTTTACTCCCCCATCTATGCTGAAGCATCAGGGCTAAGAACCCTTTTGAGTGTGGCTAGCCAGATGGTCATTTGAGAAAAATGTTTTGTTGTACTTTTCAAGAGACTTTGCGTGATATATTATGGACAATTACAGCCATCAAATAAAGTCGCTCCAAAAGTTGAAAGGTCCACATCTCTACCTACATGCAATCTGACTTCAGGCCATCGGTGGGAATGGCTAACCATCAAATGTGTATGGACATGTCTCAGCTCTCCCACCAAGGCTCAGTGCAGGAATGACATTGCTGGTCTCTCAAAAGATAAGTTGGTGAGGTTGCAGGTGTATGATAGAGTAAGCTGTCAGAAGATATGTATGTTATATATCACACCTTACTTCTAGCTAAATATGACCACCTTAGGCCGGTCTCACATGTTCGATGCTCACACAAGTACCTCAATACCTACTGCAATGTCTCTTGACTTCAACTCAATAACCACATCCATTCATGCCTATGAGGCTGTTGCGTTTAGGGGACCCATGGCTCTCACGGGTGACAGACAGTCATGTGGTGTCTGGCAATAGAAGATCACTCCGTTTGGCTATGCAAACTATGCCCTGACCTTCTATTATTCCTGCTTGATGTATTTGGTATCCTATGTATCTCCTTTGGTTTGTTTTTATCCCTTTCCCTTTAGGGCCTTGTGGCGTTTCTCACCCCTTCAGCTGCTTTTCATTAGCACTTTCTTGGTTTCTATATATACACCCTTATTTTCCCATACTCAATGCTTGTGATAAGTCCTTTACCTTTAAAAAGTCTTCAGTGCAAGTAGTCTGCTTGCATTCTTCTGGTGTAACCTGGTGGTTGTTAGCAGTTGCTCTTCAGGAGGCATCTCTAGATAAGTGGTTTCCTTCCCTTGTTTGTTATCCCTTTGTCTTCCTTAAGGTCCAGTCACACTAAGCAACTTACCAGCGATCCCAACAACGATAGGGATCGCTGGTAAGTTGCTAGGAGGTTGCTGGTGAGATGTCACACTGCGACGCTCCAGCGATCCCACCAGCAACCTGACCTGGCAGGGATCGCTGGAGCGTGGCTACACGAGTTGCTGGTGAGCTCACCAGCAACCAGTGACCAGCCCCCAGCGCCGCGTGGAAGATGCTGCGCTTGGTAACTAAGGTAAATATCGGGTAACCAACCCGATATTTACCTTGGTTACCAGCGCACGCAGCTACACGTGCAGAGAGCAGGGAGCAGCGCACACTGAGCGCTGGCTCCCTGTTCTCCTAGTTACAGCACACATCGGGTTAGTTACCCGATGTGTGCTGCAGCTAAATGTGCACAGAGCAGGGAGCAGCGCACAATGCTTAGCGCTGGCTCCCTGCTCTCCTAGCTACAGCACACATCGGGTTAATTAACCCGATGTGTCCTGCAGCTACATGTGCACAGAGCAGGAGCCGGCACTGACAGTGAGAGCGGCGGAGGCTGGTAACAAAGGTAAATATCGGGTAACCAAGGACAGGGCTTCTTGGTTACCCGATGTTTACATTGGTTACCAGCCTCCGCAGAAGCCGGCTCCTGCTGCCTGCACATTTAGTTGTTGCTGTCTCGCTGTCACACACAGCGATCTGTGCTTCACAGCGGGACAGCAACAACTAAAAAAATGGCCCAGGACATTCAGCAACAACCAACGACCTCACAGCAGGGGCCAGGTTGTTGCTGGATGTCACACACAGCAACATCGCTAGCAACGTCACACAAGTTGTTCGTTAGCAGCGATGTTGCTAGCGATGTTGCTTAGTGTGACGGGGCCTTTAGAGCTTAGTGGGGTTGACTAAGCGCTCATCCCATCCACTCCTTACCGAGGGCCCAGATCAGGGTAAGCCTAGGGCCAGGCATCCAGCTTGGCACATAGGTTCCGCACCTATCTAGAGCAGTGAGGGAACCCAGGGCCCAGCGGTAGGCTTGGTCAGGTGTCACCATCTCCCTCTTCCCTATACACAGGGTCTCCCTTCCCTTCCACCTTATGCTGGATACTTCCCTGTACCTAGAGTGACAATGGACGAACGTTAAACATATGAAAATCGGCCTTTCACTGACTACCTTAGAGTTACTCTGCTTGGTTCGAACTGTTATTTTGTGTTGTGGCGCCCTGGACAAGCCAGGTCGTCACAGGTACTGCAACAACACACCCCACACCCCGGCTAGGCACACCGAAGTCAGACAAAAATCCTTGTTGCCTCCCTCCAGGGGCTGATGTCCACACCAGGAGGTGGAGCCAGGCGGTTGGCCCCACCCACCGAGGAGTTCACAGTCCTGGAGGCGGGAAAAGGAAGTCAGATTAGTTTGGGAAGTGAAGAGTGACGTGGCAGTAGAGGAGACTGACCATGTCCGGGTGCGTGGCCCGGGCACATACAGCAAGGTTGGTAGACGGTGGTGACCGTCTGCAGGAGGGGCTGATTGACGTGAACCGTAAGGACCGGGGAAGGGCGGTGGCCCGCTGGTACCGGATCGGGGAGCGAAGAGAAGCCAGCACCATTCGGCAGGGCCTACGGACCCGACCAGGCTTGGAGTCGCCGTAAAACCGGTCAAATCCGTTAGCGAAGGGAACCTCCGGGGTCTCCCAGCAGTCAAGACCCGATTGAAGGCAACAGCTCAAACCGTGAAGGGAAATACAGTCATCGCCAAGGCTACAGTTCCAAGGGCCAGAGCCTGCGGGCAAAAGGGACTCCCTCAGCCTCCATCCAAGCTGGGGAGCGGGTTACCGGTGGGAAGCCACCAGAACCGAGAACACAACACAGGTGCAGGGAAAGGCAGTCACCACCAACCTACCAGGAGAAGAACCACCGCAGCCGTCTGTGGGACCCGTCCATCCAGCCGTTTGTTTTACCGGAGACTTTGTGTTCATCATTGGCTGAGTGAGTACCACTGTGCCGTGCGGCACCGCGCTGCCCCCGCGACCCTGCACCTCACCAGGCCCCGTAACCCACCTGCCGTCCTCCCCTCACCGGGCCCCGGGACAACCAACCCCCTACCCACGGAGGGGAAGAACAACATCCAAGCTGCTCCCTGTCATCGCTCCCGGGATCCCCGTCCAGAGCAGCGGTGGTGTCACAACCTCACCACAACCGTGGGTGGCGTCACGGACAATAAATCCCCACAACCTTTCCCTTTTTCACTCACGGGCGAGAAGCGCCGCTCGAGTCCCCGGGATCCGGCCCACCGCTCGAGCCACCACCGAGCAGCAGCAGCAGCCGGACCCGAGCAGTGGGTGAGCGCAGCGTCCCCTCCTCCGCCGGCGACAGTGTCAACAAAGACAATTGGTCATATAGTTTAGGTGACCTTCCCACTTACTTTTTTTCATATATCTCCACTCTTTTCCACCACCTGAAAAACCAGAGCAGTCATTCACGGACGGTATTATAGATGCCATATTATCTCACTGAAAAGTGCAGACTGATAAGTTGGCCGTGCGCATGAGGCGGGAGGCCATATTATGTGGAGTTCCCACCAGAGATCTCCTTACATCTTCTTGGACATCTCTTCTCGACATAGATGGACATCTTCTGGACATGGATCTCCTGACATCATCTTGGACATGGATCTCCTGACATCATCTTGGACATCTCCAACTGTAACTTGAGTGGTCTAATTTTTTAATGGCTCCAGTTATAGCTAAATTTTCATGTTTTCTGTAGGATGCTGATCAGGGAGTTCTACCCAGAGAAGGGCTTTGATTTTACCTAAAGTGAAACGCATCAAAGCCTCCAATGGTTTGACCGGTGGAATACACAAGCCACTGCAAGACATATTCCAATAGCTAGATTTTTTTTCTTGAAGACATCTCTAAGAAATCATTTTTCTCTTCCTTGTTCCACATTATGACTCGACGACTTCGCATCGTTTTATCTAACTAAGCCTATCCCAAAAGTAGATTTGTGCCCTTTTTCGAAAATCCGAAAAAATAAAGACCAGGAGTCATCATATCTGAAACACCATTTATACATACACAACAAACAAGGAAAAATATATATGTCTTCATATATTAGTCAATGCTTCTTCTTGTCTGTGTGAGAATAGTCAATTATCTGCACATATAAAAAAAAAAAAAAAGATCTGCTGTATATAAAATATACTGCGGTTAAATATATATACGTTTATGGAGCCATCTTGTGTCATCTCAGGCTATAGACCTCGCAAAAAGCAGAACGGTTATTTGGCTTCCACATCTGGAAAAATATATCCTTTCATATATATCTATTTTTGCAAACAAGGATAGCAGCAGAAAGTCAATGACCTTTAAATAGGTCATTGTCATTCTTGGAAGTAAGGCGGGGAGGCTCGAAGATAATATCCAGTATTAGGGGGGGGGGGGGGGGGGGAGGTAAATCAACTTTTTCACCCCCAGAAATAGTGCCACTTTTGTGCAATGGCTGCTTTTGCTATTGCAGCGCTCTGTCTGATTTGCTTGAATAGACATGACCTGTAATACCAGGCAACACCTATAAAACATGTGGGGCGCTGTTTTTAGAATTCAAGTACAAGTATACTCTTCACTTTCCAATTCTGGAAACACCTTTTAAATATGCTGTAATTAAAAGCTAAATAAAACATGGGTACAGCCTCTTACTACTATGTAAGCTATAAAGGCAAAGTTGAGATGAATAATTCTAAAAGGGAAAAGAACTACAAAAAAAAATAAAAAAAAATTAGAGACACTTATTCATGACTAATGCAAAAGGGAAATCCAGCAGTGTGAATAGACTCTTAAGAACTTCAGAGAAAAAAAATAAAAATTGAGTAAGACAGTCCTCAAAATCTTAAACAGGACTGGTCGCCAGGTCAAAAGGGGCCAGTGTTTGCCATTATTTAATTCCCTCTGTTCCCCTGAGTTTGTTTCTTTTAAATCAGCCGTACGGTTTCTGAGATATGGGCCTTTTTATTTACTGCACACAATATGCAAATGTTATTGTATTTTCCAAGGGGGCGTAGCTCACATGGTCTAAAGACACGCCCCTGAGGATCCCACCCCTTATGTAAAGAGTATAAATAATTATAATAGCCAGTGGTAGTGTAGTTTTTGGAAAAAAAACAGCAAGTTTATTGGGTGTTTTTATGACTTAAATGGTTATCGAATGTCGATATCCCCTATGTGATCTATTAGTGCATATACACTAATGAAGGTCCTCCACTCAGAACAGAGCGAAGGGGTCTTCAGTGCTGGGGAAAAAGGCAGCCTGTCCATGTATTACATGGTCAACCATAAATGAATGCTATGTAATTTCACATTTTCCGTACAGTGGCTGCTGCAGGAATAATATAAAAAAGACAACTACACCTTATCTGGGGAAAATTTTGAGGATCATTGGAAGTTTCGAAACATGGACCGGAGAAGTCTCTTCAAAAAAAAACTTTAACAGAGGCCCCAAAATATTATGTAGGTTCCTTTGGCCTGCTTATAGTGGATCATGACAACCTAGGATGCCTGATCCACCTTAGAATATTCAACAAAGGAATATTCGTCAATATAAGTCAGGATTACATCGGTAGTCCATTTTTTTCAAAAAACAAAATAAAAAAAAAAAATAAATATACAAACAACTAGGGCAAGTTTTCAAGCCTAACTCTAGAAAGAAAAGAATGATAGAGCTTAAGGCTCATGGAAATCATGTGACATTTGGTCTTTGTGCAAAAGTACCTACTAGACTATAATGGCTTGTAAAGGGGTGCACCACTTCTGAGCTAACCTTGCCTTAGCATTATTATATATAGTTTGAGTCCCTAAACGTGGGTTCTCCAGAATGTAATAAAATAGCCCCTGTCAAGTAATTCAAAATGGCAGCCCAACCTAGTCATGTGTCAGGATAGACTGAAGTCTGAAGAAACACAGCTCCAAAGACCTGTGTCATAACTTATAGAGGAGTTGTATCGTAAGCACACATACTGGAGCTGCTGGACAAGGGCTGTTAAATAATAAGAAATACATCTCCCTTGTGCTCATTCAGCCAAGGAGAAGATTAATTTCTTCTGATGTCATAACCCTTACATGGCAGCTTACAAGTATGTGTGCTTAAGATACTCCTCCTGTCAGTTGATACACAGGTCTTGAGAGCTGTGTTTCTTCAGAATGAAGCCAGTCTTGAGACATGACTAAGGCGGGCTTTGCACGTTGCGACATCGCAAGCCGATGCTGCGATGTCGCACGCCCCTGTCGCAGGTACGATATCTTGTGATAGCTGGTGTAGCGATGATTATCGCTACGCCAGCTTCACATGCACTCACCTGCCCTGCGACCGTTGCTCTGGCTGGCGACCCGCCTCCTTCTTAAGGGGGCGGGTCGTGCGGCGTCACACGGCAGGCGGCCAATGGCGACGGAGGGGCGGAGATGAGCAAGATGTAAACATCCCGCCCACCTCCTTCCTTCCGTATAGCCGCTGGCGGCAGGTAAGGTGATGTTCCTCGCTCCTGCGGCTTCATACACAGCGATGTGTGCTGCCGCAGGAACGAGGAACTACATCGTACCTGTCGCGGCACTGGCATTATGGAAATGTTGGAGACTGCACTGATGATACGATAACGACGCTTTTGCGCTCGTTCATCGTATCATCTAGGATTTACACACTACGCCGGTTGTGCGTCACTTTCGATTTGACCCCACCGACATCGCACCTGCGATGTCGTAGTGTGCAAAGCCGCCCTAAGACAGGCTGCAGATTGAATTACATGACAGGGACCATTTTGCTAGATTATTGTAGAACTCCATTAAGGGGCAATCAAAATCAGCCCTCAATACGTTTAGAAGGTTCAAATGCATGGCTATGCATTGAGGCATCTATTGTATCCTACCAACAACTGGCTCAAACATCATCGAACCCGAGCAATTACAAACTTGGCCCATTCTGACCTTTCATTTAAAAGCATACTTGCAAACTCACACAATCTCCAGGAGGACACAAAAATAAGTGGCCAGACATGGCAAACCTTGTGGGCATAGCCAAAACTACTCAGAAAGAAGCTATTCAGAAAAGTTTCTTGTAAGAGCCCCCCTTTGTGATTGGTTTTGAATATAGTAGATCTATAAACCAAATTATACTTTGGATAATCTATTACTATGCTCACTACTACCTAGTTCAGTCAAGTAGGTCGAGCCCATAAGGAGGATTTTACCCACTGCTCCACCTTTTGACCAAATCTAAAAGTCTTGGATCCCTTTACAGAAAATTATAGCGTATAAATTTTTATTTTTATGTTCTGAGGTCTTTGATGATCCTTCAACTAAACTTCAAGACTTCTCTTCAAGTTTTCTATTGGACCAGCCAATATTGTATGATCGTCCTCATCATTAGAGCGCTTAATCCTGCCCAAGCCTCTTACGAGACATTCAGACGATGCACATTTGCATCAGTCAGGGTGAAAAGTGTACAGTGATAGCGGAATTTACATGAACACCTTGATCATCGATGGGTCCAAAAATAACATGGCCATGCAGGGACTGTTAACGCCTCTGATGATTTTCTATATAATAAGTGATTACCAGGCCTCTGTATGGGATCATTATACTGGCGAGGCCCCAATAGTACTGCAGATACACTGCACAGTAAAACTCTTCTTGCACAGGTTACTAATGCGGCTTAAGAGGCTTACAAAATCCTAGTCGCCATCAGCTCATTAATAGTTACTCCTCATAATGGGGACTCCATGCTAGGACCACACAGTAAGTATACCTGGGTTATTGACAAGCACAGTGCCCGCAACACCTGTTATATCAATGCACAGCCTGGTACATGGGACACACAGGTTTGGTACCAAAAGAAGGAGGGTCCAAAGTAATTAAGGAAATATACACCAGGGGCGTTCCTCCTGCCAGGAACACTCAGGAAGGAGAAGAATCCACAATCTCTTAAAGGACTCATGCAGTTCGGGAGCCATCAGATGAGTAGTGGGCAAGGATGGTCATCGCAAGGTGACGGGAAGGTCATCAGTCACTCTTTCCCATCTTGGCAATTAGCTCATCACAGATCTTTGTCAGTTCTTCAATCTCTTGGTTCTGGAAAATAGATGAAAATGTTCAGCGAGTGGGAATCATTTCATTTCCTTTACACAACAACGAAAGCCATAACTTGGACACGTTAACATAAAATTTCTCACAAAATAGGGCAACATTAGAAAACAAGTGGGTTGTGTTACTGGGGATTAGATTAGGTATAAAATCGATTGGCAGGACCCAGTCCATTTTCCGCCTCAGTAATCAGCGGACACTGGATGGGATTCCCGAGAGTCACCTTCTACCTCCCAGCACCCGAGGCTTAGCTTTTGTGTAGTTGTCTCCATCGACCCCCTCAACAATCTGTAGACACTGGGTGGGAGGATCCCCAAGAGTCGCTTTCTATCTCCCAACACCCGTGGCTCAGCTTTTGTGTAGTTGTCTCCATCGGACCAGTCAGTAATCTATGGACGCTGGATGGGATCCCAAAGAATCGCCTTCTACCTCTTGACACCTGTGGTTCAGCTTTTATGTAGTCGTTTCCATTAACCCCGTGGCTCAGCTTTTGTGTAGTAGTCTCCATCAGCCCACTCAATCTATGGATACTGGACGAGATCCCCGAGATTCGCCTTCTACCTCAAGGCATCTGTGGCTTAGCTTTTGTTTAGTTGTCGTTGTAATGTGATGCATGTGATGTGGGGCTAGGCTGGTGAATTAAAAGAAGCGCCACAGATGCTGAAAGCTAGGAGGTGATTCTCAGGGCAATCATTCAATGACTACAAATACTTAGGTGGCTGATGAAACGGGTCCTGAAATCATTTCACGACAACTCTGGTGGAGGACATTAATACTTTCACTCTAGTACAGGTATGACGCCCTGGACCCCAGGGGTCACAGAATAACACCACATACACACACCCTCCCCTAGTCAGGTACACCAGTCAAACAAAACCCTTGTTGCCTCCCTCCAGAGTCTGATGTCCACACCAGGTGGGGCAGAGCCAGGCGGTTGGCCCCACCCACCGAGGAGTTCACAGGCCTGGAGGTGGGAAAAGTAGTCAGTTTTAAAGTTGGAGTTGAAGTGGAGAGGTGGAAGTGAGAGGAGGAAAGACTGTCTGGGTCGGAGCCCAGGCACAATCAGCAAGGTCGGCAGACGGTGGTGGCCCTCTACAGGAGTTGGTGGAGGTTTGCGGAACCATAGGACCGGGGTCGGGCGGTGGCCCGCCAGTACCGAACCGGGGAGCAGATTAAAGCCAAGCGCCAAGGCAGGGTACTCCGACCCCGACTAGGCTCGGAAGCCGCCGCAAAGGTCGAATTGTCTGATTGTGGTCTGGACCTCAGGGGTTCATTCCCAACCAAGTCCCGTCAGAAGGAAACAGCCCAACCCGTCAGGATAAGGGCCACCGCCAACGGCCAGAGATCCAAGGGCCAGCGCCTGCGGGCAAAACGGGCTCTCCCGACACGTACAAGCCGGGGAGCGGACCACCCATGGGAATCCATAAGGGTCAAACACTTACACATAGGTGCAGGGAACGAAAGCCACCATCAACTCGTCCGGGGAGATTGAAGTCACCGCAGCAGACTGCGGGCCCCGTCCATCCAGCCGTTTGGTTTACCAGAGACTCTGTTCTTGTCTACCTGAGTGACTACACCAGTGCCATCCGGCGCCGTGCTGCACCGCAACGTTGCACCCGCGTCCACGCTGCCTCCCCGCATCGGCACCTGCAACTATCCCTCCTTCCTAACCGGGGCCCCGGGAGCAACAGCCCCTACCCACGGAGGGGCAACACCTTAGCTGCTCTCCGCCATCGCTCCCGGGATCCCCAGTCACCAGCAGCGGTGGTGCCCACCATCACCACAACCCGTGGGTGGTGGCACACCCGACATCCCACCACCAAACCTCCCCTTTTCACTCGTGGGCGAGGAGGCGCTGCTCGAGCCCCCGGGTCCGGCCCCGTACTCAAGCCACTGAGGAGCAGAAGCACCGGACCCGAGCACCAGTGAACCCCCAGGGGAGCGGCGTTCCCGACCCCTACGCCCGTGACACAGGTTTTCCAGGAGCTCTGTACGCTATACTATGAAACCAAAATGGCTGCATATTATTGGCCTGTAATGGAGAAGTTGCCAAATGTTGCCCCTCCCTCTGACATCACTTCCTCCTCTGCAGCTATTGGCTGGAGCAGCACCTCAGACTTCCTGCTCTGCCCGTCCCCTGCAAGGATATAATACCGATGATACTGACAGCTCACTGCTATTTTTCTGAAATTTCCTAGTGTATTTGGGTCCAAATGCAGAAGAAAGTAGCAGAGAATGGATACACCTCACAGAAGGAGTGATGATCGATCAGATT